>NW_027206302.1:0-60000 GCF_024711535.1 Dipodomys merriami | reverse complement strand
GTGGTTAGAATGAGACAGAGGGAAAACTCGCATGAAATACATTTCATTTGCTAGGCTGATATCTGCCACAGTCCGATTGGCGTCTCTGAATGCAGTCATTGATGCATCCACGATGACTGAATAAAATGTGTTTAATTGGCATGAAAAGGCACTGACTGAGAGCTGGTGGGGTTTCCATTATCTGATGGACATCTTATTTACGTTCATAGATCCTGGGAGCAAGATGAAAGAGGATGGGAGCTGAGCTAGGGGGTTGGTTCTGGAGCACATGGGGTTGTGCAGTTGGTGTGTGTGTGTGGGGGACCTCAGGGTAGAGAGTTCTGCAGTCCCCCCATAGGAAACAAAATGCAGCTCTGTGATACCCCTCTTCTCCCTCACACCCCCAGGGGAAGGGCCTGGGACATTTCCTAACATCTGCAGAGTGAGATTCATCTGGTATGAAATGGGTAAGCAACTGTGTGGGGAGCAACTTAAATTTTAGAGAGTATTTTTAATACATTCCTTGGGCAGCACTCAGTAAAGCTGGTGAAAGGAGAAAGCATAGGTTTTAATTTCAAATTCAAATAACGTAGCAGGAGGGGAGGGGCGTTTTAAGTTGTGAATTTCCTCCAAATCTCCCCTGGGAAACTGTACTGCTATAGTATGGTTCCTTTTGGTGATTCTTGTGGTTATACCAGCTCCCTGTAGAGTGAATAGTTAAGTCAATATTTCCATTAATTGTTCTATTACAAATTATTCCATCTCCCAGTGGTGGGAGTTCACAATGATGCCAGCTGTGGACCGACAACACAGACCTTGGGATTTTCCCTTTAAGCTCTGTCCCATTCTCTTGTGCTCCAAGCAGATGGACTGGAGAGGTGACACTGCTAAGGGGAATTCTCCTTCCAGCACATCCTACATGGGAAGGGTTTTAACTCTACAGATTTTAAGTGTGTTTGAGGCTCCTGCAGAGAAGTTATACCTTCATGTACTTAAGAGTCATTTCTATCCCAATTTTCAACACCAAGCTTTCGCAGAGAAAGGGTTTAATTTGTGAGCCGTGTAAACTGTGGTTATTAAAAGCCGAGACAAAGAGAGATGCATCCAGAGAATATATTTCTTGCTGATGAGTGTACACTATTTGTCAGTATTTGTTTTGCTGCTAATGGTGAACTTTTTTTGGAAGCATCTGAAGATTCTGTGTGTTTAAGTCTGGACTGTTTGGATTGGAAGCTCAGATGGACTAGAGGGTTTGAAGCCAGGGCTCAGGGTACATGTGTTCTGATGGGCTTGCGGCAAATCACACCCTCTAGTACTAATCTCACCCAAGACTGGCTGTCACAACACACAGCTCAGGATTCGTGAAAAATATCTTGGATTTTCCCAAAAGCCATCTACTGAACTATCCTGTAGAGCCACACTCTAATGATTGGTGTGAAAGCCACACACACCATTTCATGCTCACCTACGACAGACTTGTGTAAAGCCTTGGTGGCTAGTGATGGGATTCAGGCAGTGATGGTCCGTGTGTGTGTGTGTGTGTGTGTGTGTGTGTGTGTGTGTGTGTGAACGCGTGTGTGCGTATGTGTGCTCACACGTCAGTCCTGGGGCTTGAACTCAGGGCCTGGACACTGTTTCAGAGCTCTTTTTGCTCAAGGATAGTGCTCTACCACTTGAGCCATAGCTCCACATTGGGATTTTTTGGTGATAATTGGAGGGAAGAGCCTCACAGACTTTCCTGGCCAGGCTGGCTTTGATTTGTGAGCCCCAAATCTCCTGAGTAGCTAGGATTACAAGTGTGAGCCACTGGCATCCAGCTCTGGGATGGTCCCTCTGAAAGGCTCTTCTCTCCTTGGCAAAGTAGGTGGGACACTCTCACTTCTGCTTCTTTTCTTACTATTGTTCCCTAAAAAACTGAAAATACTACTGGTTCCCAAATATTACCACCAATAGATGCCAGGCACACCACGTAATATTTCCCTTTAGTTTTTCATCATTCCCTATTTTACAGATGAGCAAACTGAGTCACCCATTGGTTAATCAATTTTTTTCAAGGTCACGTACGTAGCAGCAAATGGCTGGGCCAAGCCTCAGTTCAAGGGTCTTTTTGCTTCAAAATGTAGCATTAAATCACTGTCTTAGACCACCACCCAAAGCTAGGTGAATATAGTCAAGGCTAACAATGTAGTTACTTCTGATACAAAGCTTATCTCTGGGTATCTCAGTGGCTCAGAATAATCAAATATTGGAGAAAGATTACCTCCCTCTTCATCTCTACCTCACTGCAGCCCAGGTGAGATGCAGGCTCTTGGGTGATTGTCCCCTGCACTCATTTGTCAGTGCACTTCATAAGTGTGGCAGGTCCCCACTGGACTATCTCTGTCCTGCTCCCAACCCCCAAGTGGTGTAAACAGACTGAGCCCTGGGAGGAAAGACTGAAAGGCTGCTTGATTCTCAAGGATGCCTACAGGACAGCGTCATAGGGACATGCACAGCATTGGTGGGGAACTCAGCTTTTCTACCTGCAACCCTCATAACTCTGCCTCAGTTTCCTTACCTGTGAAATAGGGAAATGGGCAATGCTTCACTGGAGTATTATGAAGATTAAATGAGGAACCTATTTGGTGCTCAGCCTACAGTCAGAGCCATAGAAGACATTGCGGCTGTTACATAACCATGGTATTGGCAGCTCTCACCATAAGACAATGACTTTAAAATCTGGATTAATCCATACAGTTTAGATAACTACAGGGACAGATGGCTTACTATCACCAAGAAAAGTGGTGTGGCCTGGGTGTTTCCAAATTGTCTGGACCATGCCCTGAATGTTAGTGTGTGAACATTTGTAAGAAATACCATCCATTCATCAATTCATTCAACAAAAGGTTTTGTGTTTGTGCTGTGAATCGGGTACCAGAGATGTAAAACTGCACAGAGTCATTCCCAGGGAGCACATCCAGTTAGTACCCTAACTGTGACACCGTGGGAAATGCTTCTTTAGCAGTGTACGGAAAGGGGAGGAACTTTGGAACAGCTTCTCCACTGTTTCATCCTTGATTTATTCTATGTCTGAGTCAAAGTCCTAGGTAAGATTTGATTGGCTGCGTACTGGTCACATGTTCACTTCATGACTGCTCTAGGTAACAAAAGGAAAGATTTGGTATTTAGAGCCTCCAGGAATCCCCCTCTCTTTTTCTCTCTCTCTCTTCCTTCCTTCCTTCCTTCCTTCCTTCCTTCCTTCCTTCCTTCCTTCCTTCCTTCCTTCCTTCCTTCCTTCCTTCCTTCCTTCCTTCCTTCCTTCCTTCCTTTCTAGGTGGTACTGTGTTTTGAACTCATACCCTTGTGCTTGCTAGGTAGGACCTATACCACTTAAGCCACAACTCTAGACTTTTTTGTTTTATTTTTCAAATATGGTCTCACTTTTTGCCCTAGTTGGTCTGCTTTGTCACCTTCCTATTTATGCTTCATGTGTAGCTGGGATGGCAGGCATGTACCCAACATATGATTGGATGAAATAGATTCTCTAGGCCCAGAGTGGCCTAGAACCATGATCCTTTCCATTTCTACCTCTCAAGGAGCTAGAATTGTAATGAATCTAGCTCAGAAACCCCTTCATACTAGAGGGCACCAAGAATACATCTCATCAAGAAAGGTGGTTTTCCAAAAGAAAAGCAAGGTGATAAAAAAGCTATTATGTACATAATAACTTAAATTATTAGCTATGTATATGTACTATGGCAAATGTATGGAGCTTTACCAGTCATGTGTATTTTAATTAATCTGTATTCTCATACTTCATAGAACCAAGGCAAGTATTGTACAAATAAAAAAAAGTCAAGGGGTGTCACTTGGCCAAGGTCGCATAGCTAGCAAGCAAACAAGCCAGAACTGAAACCCCAATGTGTTGGATGACTAAGGTCTCAACCACTGTGTGCTATGACCTCCAGGTGTTCAAGTGTCATGAAAGTACCTGCAGGTTGGTCTCCCACTGCACCAGCCCAGCTCTCCTTTCTGCCTTACCACCCCTGAATGGCCACACCTAACTCAGAGGGCCAAGGGTCTGATCCGTCTTATGGAAGAGGTCATAGATAAGATTCTTCTTGGCTTCTCTGCCTGTAGGATGAGCAAACCAGCCAGGCATCATTCTTTGCACTTGGATCAACACCTAACTCTCTTAAACCCCCTTGTGGATGTCACAGGGAAAACTCCAGATCAAGTCATGCCAAAGCAATTTAGATGAACACTTTCTCTCAACACTCAAGAATAAATATGACACAAGCTGTGCTGTTTTAATTAATGATTGAGAAGAAGTTTCTGTGATTTGCTATCAGTTAAAACAATTTTACAAGAATTCAAGTTATCTTAGAAAATGGAGAGGCTCCATTGTTTCTGTGGTGGTAGCATCTCCCTGGGTATTGGGCCTGCCATTTTCAAATTGATAACCACCTGATTAGTATATGCAGAAAAACAAAAGCAAAAATTCTTTCTTCATATCTTCAAACCACTCTGGCACCCAATGAATTCTTTACTTAGGCTCTACAATCTTTTGGATGTATTATATCTGCTTGCATGTGTGTCATTTCCTTTATTTTTTTGTTGCAAAACCAGGACTCAAACTCATTTGGTACCTGACTCTTTTCTCATTGGCTGGTACTCTACCAACTGAGCCACACCTCCAACACTCTAAGTGTTATTTTACTCACCTAAGCAGTACAAAGTAATTATCAGGGTCCTAATTTTATAGACAAAGAAATGGAATCTCAGAGAAGTTGAGCCACTAGTCTAAGACCACATAGCAAGCAAGGGGCTCATTCATGATATTGGGCTATGGTTGGCTGCTTGGATTGTCTTGGATATTTTTATTGACAGTGGCCATCTATATCAGTCTTCAGATATATTTTCTTCTAGGGAAAACTCCTCATTCCTTCTCATTGTCTAGAGAAGATGCCAGAAACTAATCTCCCTGTGTCTAGAACTATTCAGTTCACCTTGGCTACCAGCAATGGGCTACCAGCAATTGTCTAAAATGCAAAGGCAATCATGGCCCTTTAAGACTTAGCATCCTTCAATAGCTCCCAATTACCTCCAGATAGAAAATCCACCTTCATGCTGAGAGTGAGGCCCAGCATGACCTGGCCCTCATTTACTTCCCGTATCTGTCTCCCGTCTCATGCCCATACTCTCTGCACACTCTGGCCATAACACTCTCCCAGTACCCTTAAAGGCTCCACCACACCTCTGTTCACCTGTGCCACTCTTTAAAACTGTTTCCCTTCTGCTGTCTACCCCAATTCTTATGCAACCTTCAAAACAGCCCAAGAATCTCTAGCTCTGGAAAGTGTTCCTTTAAACATTCCCACAACTAACCAGGACTGCTATCACTCTGTAAGAACAGGGATGGAAGGAAGTTTTGGGGATGCATAAGGTAGTAATCATTATTCAAATAGACAACAAAAGGGAATAGATTTACTTGAATAAAGGCTATTTGGAGGCCAAGTGAACTGCAGATGTGGTCTAGTCAGGGTCTTTCATTATCTGTGATTTTCTCAGATCTCCCCTGTTTTAGCTTGATCCCTGGGACAGTCTCCTCAAAAGTAACAAGGCAGTTGCCAGTAGAAATTGGGGTAACATGCTGAGAGGGGAGAAGGAAATTTCTTCTCACCTTGTACTTCCCTTGTGTATTATGGGGCCAGTTGAAGTTATAATATTTATTTCTGGGCCAACTAGGAAACAATTGGCTGGAGCCAGGACACGTAGACAAATTACAGACAAGAGGATGTATAGGGTTACCATGATTGGTTTATCCCAAGATAAGTCAGCTTCCTCTGAGTTACTCAGGTGATGGGGTGGGAGAGACTCAAGAAAACTTGAATCCTGACAGGATAGAGGAAAAGAAAATGACTGCCACCTAAGCTAACACCACTGCCAAAGCTCCATCTGTCCTCCTGCATACCTCCTGAAGACAAAGACCAGGTTTCAGTATTCCGCTGTCTAGCCTGATCCCTGGAAAAGCTTTCAGAGAAAAAGTGGAATGAGTAAAAATTATTAAGGTGTTGCTGGGGCTGGCTGACATTTATGCAAAACAAATGAAAGGTTCAGGTAGGCATGAGGTGAAAAAGAAAGACATTATTTCTATCGGCTGGATCCTTGTTTGGGATATAAATTCCATCTTTTAAAAAGACACATTTCTGTCTGCCAGACTTCAGAAACACTGATCTAAGACTCAGACATTTCCTATTAAAGTTTAAAAAACATAGCTTAAGTCATACATTATACTGAACGCTTTCATATCTCATCTGATTCAGTAGCTTTTAAACGTCGCTGAGGTCACATTTTGAAACAGTAGTCACTTTTTATAACATCTCCAAACATTAAATAAAAATAAAAAATTATGATGAAGAATAGAGATGCCCATGGAGACCACTAACATGACACTGGATATTATTATTATTATTAAGGACAGTATTATTGGGAGTCTGAAGGTTACAATGGCTGACTCGTCTCTAAGCTTCATTTTTTCCTGATTGAATTGAAGAAGCAGGCAGAGACTCTATCCATGCTTGTCTATTTTAACAAACCCTTATTTGGAATAAGAGTTCTTCAGGAGCGGAGGAATGCTGTGAGTTGCTAAGATAGAGACAAATGTATATGGTCAACATTTTTCTCCTGAGAGGGAATGTCATTTTTGCTATCTTCTCAAAATGGCTCTTGATCCATGAAAAGGTTAAGAGCCATAGACGCAGAAGGCAAATCCCCTCATGACCTTGGTTACCAATAACTGGGGCTTCACATAAAGAAGAAGAACAATTCCAGGGTCACATTATTCGCTTTAGACTGGTTACTTCCAAGAAAGAGGTCACTCTTGGGTTTCCTTTAGGATGGTCCTTTATGGAGTTAGTGGACACTGGGAATGAATGGGCTGCTGTAAAGAAAAATCAGTGGGGCAATTTCACAGCTCCCATGCCCTCCCATGTCCACCTTGGAGCCTTTCTTCAACCCTCTCTTTTAGCCAAAAGGGCCTGTCCTATAGCTCTCAAAACGCATCATCATTCGCCCTTACCTAACCCAATCACAAATTAAAGTTATGGGGACAATTTGTAATCTGTAAGGAGTGATTACTGTTTGTAAATAGAAATGAGATGAGTAATTTATTGTTCTTCTCTGAAATCTTGCAATTTTTATCTGTCAGCCCCTTAGCCATAAGAGATTTTAGAAAAGGCTGTAAGAAAGTCAGGAGGTAAAAGGAAAACACAGTTGGGAAATGCATGTGTGTGTGTGTGTATGTGTGTGTGTTTGTGTACATGTGCATGTGTACATGCAGGTGCACATGCAGGGATGGATCTGCAGAGGTGCTATTCAGTTCCCACCACAAGGCACCTGTGTCCAACAGGAGGATGGGTGTTATCAGCTATTTCTTTGTTTCCCTTGTTTCAGAGTTCTGTTACATTTTATTGTTCAGAACTCAAAGGATGCATTCAAACTTATGGAGCATGACATTTTAACTATCTCATCTCACTGTGATTCATCCCCATTTACTTTCTCCCAACTGGAGTCTTAGGAACAACTCTGTTGTTGGTTTCTTCCGGAAGTAAAACCTTTGCCCAGCCTTCCGTGAGCCCAGGGTTGTTCAGCTACTTTGTGAGCAAGGCTCAATCATCAGATTCTTATTGTGCTACTAACAAGATGCTGTACTTTAGGAAAGGAACATGGGACACATTGGCAGTGGCTCTGCAGTGGATTGTTGAGTGTTCAATATAAGCCTGAAGAGATAAAATAATGAGACAAACTAAACTATCCCTAGTGGATTGGGAATGTGTGAATCTCCCCGGGGCCTAGCAGATCCAACATAGGCGTCTATCTGAGGCCTCCTTTCCCCAAACAATTGTTTCTTCCAGAATGACACACTATCTGTACAACATATTCATCCTGGGACCCAATGTATGGCCACTAGAATGTATTTTACTGCCTTTAGTTGACTTCCATTTGAGAGTTCAATGCTAACTGAACTTCAGTGGTAAAACAACAACAAAAAAAACAAGTCTGTCTTCATTCACTCGAGGAACCTCTGCCTCTGAGTAGAATGAATCAATAACGAGGTCATGAACAAATATTATTAATGCCTTTTATTATTTATACTGATGTTAATGTGTCCAGTTGATGCACAACTTTCTGCTTCTTCCGGCTAACACTCATGACCCTTGGGCACCCCCTTCTTGTACTTTCCCTTTCTCCCTCTCTCTTTCTCCTTCCATTCACTCACAGATACAGTGAAAGAATAATGTATCACAAGCCATGACCCCTTGGCCTTTATGAATTATCTGTTTAGAAAGATGTGAAGCCACCTTTTATATCCACTGTAATAGATACTTAGACATAGTGGATCAATAGTGAACAAGTTTGCTGGTTATAGTTAATGGGCACCAAAGGGACACTCTGGCAGTGACCTCTGACACTGTGGCTGACAAGAAATCTATAGAGCAAAAAATAAGGAAGACAGACAGTTGTTAAAGTTATGAACGTGGATTTGTAGCAAATCATGATAATTTTCTTCCAGTGGAAACCATTCAGATTTGCAAGTGGTCACTAGTTTCTGCACACTCCTTCATTTTTGACCCCTTGAAATAGGAATGGGAATGTGTGGCTATGCTTTTTGAAAACAGCTATATGGCTGAGCCTGACAAGAGTCCATCTGTTATCTGAGGAGAAGTCGCTGAGATTGTTTTCCTGTCAAAGAGGACTTTTCTCCTATGAAAGAGGCTGTCATTTACAATGTTAAGCAGGCATGGATTTGTTAAACAGCCGCATGGTAATGGGTTTCTATAAGAAGATCCACAGACCCATAGTTCTGGAAAGGAATTGAGCTTAGGAGATATTTAAAAACCTAATGGAAATGGAATATTTGGGGTTTGTTGAGAAGATGATTTCAGCTCTGCACATTGTCGAGGGAATTGAACCATAAATCTGTTGTGTGTCGAAGAGCCTGTTTGAGGCAATTCTATTTTCATACTATGTATGGAGTTGATCTTAGGGAAATCCACCAGGGCCTCAAAGCCTACCCTCTCGTGTCACTGAATGATCGCTAATGGTGACAAGAGGATTTAAAGAGGGTCGTGGAAGCAGTGCTAATGTGTGGGTGATCACGAAGGGTGCAAACTGCAGAATTCTGCAAGCAGAGTAATTAATCTACCCGGTTCCCCGTCCTGAGGAGTGATAGCAGGAAGGTGAGTGTGGCCCCTTCCATGTACATCCCATATTATGATGTCACACTCCAGTGGCCTGGCTCTTGAGTCTCCATGGCCTCCCTGCTGCTAAGCAGCACGGAAAACACATTTGTCCCAACTGTTCTTTTCCTTTTATCCCCCTTCTCATCTGTGCAAGATGAATCACTCCTGAATCCAGACCGACTCTGAGGGCAGAGTCAGGTCCCGACGAGGTAGCCTGCCTCCTATGGCTTAAACATTTTAATTAATTTCAACACTAATGCTCAAATGAGAGTTAATCACTTGGTCGCAGTGCTTTCTAATTTACTAAGTTTATTCATTAAAACTTTCCTTACTGAACTTTGATTGAATGTCATGCTTTTTTGGAAGCCTTTCAAATTGCCTTAAGGGGTTTTTTAAAGTGATGTCTTGGGCAGTGGCTGAAAGCTTTCAGTGTTTGCTTAAAGAAAAGACTGGGGAAATCAGATCAGCAAGAAACCTCTGGGCGGAACAAGCAGCCTTTGGGCGGAAGGAAGCCTGTAAAGACAGGCTCATTTTAAAGTAATATATAAGAAAGCAAGAGAAACTGCAAACAAAAGAAATAAAAATCTATCACCTTAATGCTTAGCAAAACTTAGAGCTGCATTTTAAAAGCCAACAGAACCATAGAAGTAGTTTGTATTAATGTGGGCAAGGCATTCACAATGTTAACATACGATTTGAGAATGGATGCACACAGTTTGCTTACATTTGAATCATTATCACCTGAGTTTTTATTGAGAAATATTGTTTCAGTGAAAACTTTTATTTAAAATTAAAAAGGACAGAGGAAGCAGACTGCATTTACTCACCCTTCTATTCAATGTACATTATGTAAAAATTGAACTACATAACAGAGGCTAGAGGTAGGAGGAGGCAAAGGGAACAATGGAAGGAATGACACTGATCAAGAAGCATTGTACTAATAACCTGACTTAGGGAATTCTAACCTGTTTATACAACTGCCTAATAACAAAATTGAAAACAACCTTTACAACATAGAAACTGAAAAATAAACGTAAGAAAAATGTCATCCATGCTCATCTAATTAACAGCCTTTGCTGTTAGGTATTATCATTTTTATGACAGCTGCTTTCTAAACGACATGAAAAAAAAACCCAGGGAATTTTTTTTTAAAGAAAATGACCATATTAGTGTCTATAGGAATGTGCTCCCCTCTGATTCCCAAACCTAGTCCTACTCCACCATTCTCTATGTCCCACTACCAATAAAAAAAATTTGTAAAGTCCAGGAAAAATTCTAGTAATTTGGAAGGAATAATTTGTCAGTGTTATTAATGAAAGCACCACTTCACAGATGCCATGAATCAAAGTACAAGTTTTCATATTCATTTCCACATTCTATAAATACTGCTCAGTGTTATGCAACAAGGCCCGACAAACTCATTTTTAACAGTTATTTTTAACTTCGGGGAGTGAAGGAGGTTACCCATTGTGTCTTGATTGGTTGGAGGGCCTCTCCTTATTTTCAGGGGCAAGCCTGTCACTCTGAGTTGGTACCTAAAATATTTCTGCTCTCCAGGCAGGAAAGACTCTTGACTCAAATCTTCTCAGATACTTAATCCATCCAGAGCACAGAACAAGAGAGGACAGGGTCAGAACTAGACAGAAGGCACAATGGACAAGTAGCTGAGGGATGAGATTGGTCTAGCTTGGCATCCTGGTTTAAAAAAAAAAAAAAATATATATATATATATATATACATATGTGTGTGTGTGTGTGTGTGTGTGTGTGTGTGTGTGTATTAGCATAAAGACCTTGAACAAGTGCTGTCACATCATCCTAGCTACTTAGGAAGCTTAGATCTAAGGATCATGGTTCAAAGCCAGCCTGGGCAGGAACGTCTGTGAGACTCTTATCTTCAATTACTCACCCCAAGTGGTAAAGCACTAGCCCTGAACAACAACAACAACAACAAGCTCAGAGACAACACTAGGCCTTGAGTTTATGCCTTAGTATTGGCACCAGTTCTTCCTCCCACAAAAACAATCCCCCAACCTGGGGCTAGGAAGGTGGCTCAGTGGTAGAGTGCTTGCCTTGTATGTATGAAGCCCTGAGTTCAATTCTTCAGCACCACATTAAGCAGAAAAAGTTGGAAGTGGAGCTGGGGTTTAAAGTGGTTGAGCTGAAGAGCTAAGGGATAGCTCCCAGGCCCAGAGTTCAGGCCCCACAACCAACGACGACGACAACAACAACAACAAACACCCCCCCCCCCCCCCGCCTCACAGAATCTGTTGTATGTAGTAAGTGGTACTCTCAGAGACAAAATATGGTTTAGGCATCACCCCAATGTCAAGAACCAAAGATGACCCCCAAATTACAGATGAGGAAATGGAGTCACAGAGTGGCTAAATAACCTTTTCAACTAGGTTGCAAATGTGAGTGCATGTCTCCTGAGTCAATGAACTTAGCCTTTTGCTGTATTTTAATGATAGACTGCACCTAAATGATGCAGGCTCACAAATAGGTGCAGGCAAATTCTTCATAAAAGTGAGGAAGTATTAACTTTTACTACTTTAAGAGTTTAGCAAACACTAGTTGAGTAGTTTAATCGATTAATTCTCTTAGGATTCTTGAAGTTCAAAATAATTCTGTTACCAAGTAATGACACTTACTCTACCTGTTGCATTATTCTGGTTTATTTTTCCCTTTGGAGTACTGAAGGGAAATTTCTAGGTATATATTTGTTTCTTTTTAAGTTTCCCTAGATTATAAATGTTATGAATCCCCACTAAATGCAAGCTCTTAGTGAATATTTGCTCAATAAAACACTGTTGGAGGCATGGTGCTGTTTCAGGAATGAGGACTCCTGTGATATTCATCACAGTACTCTGAAGGCTGTCAGCTCCAAGGCTCCTTTTCAGAGCCTGAAATGGCACAGCGCACACCCCACACAGTCATGGGTAGACACCAGACTGAGAGGTTCCTTGTTCTAAACCACTTAGGAGCAGCTTTATCTCCGAAGACAGAGTCTTCACTCTGACAATCATGGCTGGAGGGGTTAATAATGCAGAATGTCTGATTAGTGTCGCCCTCCCATTAGTCTTGGCTCTTAATCCTACCTCCTCTTGAGCCCGAAGAGAAGACTCTTCTGTTTGTATATCATGTTAATAATTGTTAGACTGGTAAATCAATTAACTAGTAAAGACATCCTGGTCTCCTTTGTGCTCTCCTGTCCTGGATCTGAGAGATGTGCTCACATGTTTTTGTTGGCCTGAATGACTGACTGTAAGGGAGAAACACACACATGGTAAAGACTTCCTACAGAGGAAATCTGTAGAGAACGTGGTTGAGTGTTATATTTCTACTCTTTGTGTGTGTCTGTGTGTGTATGTGGGGTGTGTGTGTCATGGGGCTTGAACTCTATGCCTGGGCACTGTCCCTCAGTTCTTCAGCTCAAGGCTAGCACTCTACCACTTCCGGTTTTCTGTGGTTTATTGGAGGTAAGAGTCTCACGGACTTTGCTGCCTGGGTTGGCTTTGAACAGTGATCCTCAGATCTCAGCCTCTTGAGTAGCTAGGATTATAGGCATGAGCCACCGGCACCTGGCTTCTAATCTTTTATTTCTAGAGTCCAACTAGTAATGTGGTTTTCATTTCCACTCTGCCTCTACCAGCCATTCCAGAACCAGTTTCCTTATTTATTCTGATTACACTTTAAAGTGTATAGACAGAAAATTCCTGACACACTATCTGAGGGCCTGAGAACTGGTGCATACACTTAGAACTGATTGGTGAGACTAGGGTATGATCCATAATCTTACAGAAGCAGATCTCAACAGAGGAAGGAAAGTGATTAGAACTCAACTGTGCTGTAAAATTCTGACCTCTGTTATTGGCGGTGTTCAAGCAGAGATGGCAGCATATACTCTGTGGATACTGCACAGTGAATCCTTCGAGGGAGCTCAGGTTTAAGACATATGATGTCCAACATTCCCTCCAGGTCAAAAATTCTATAATTCTTTATTTTCATTAGTGACTTAGTCACAATCAAGAGCTATTTCCTAACTGGAAACCCTCAGGGTATCAACTCTACAATAACAATTAAAAAAATTGAAAGAAGAAAGAAAAGTTATTTCCATCTATATTATGCCAAGATTTAAGGGGACTTGGGAAATTGTATTTTTCATTTGAATCTTTCATCTGGCTATCTGAATGCCTGCAGGTCTCCAAGGTATTACTGTAAGTTACTCTATTACTGAACTGTACTTTGTGAGATTCCAGTAGTCTTGTAATCAAATAATTTGGTTGGATAATTCGGATAGACAATATCTAGTTAAACAGTTAAAAATATGTCTTTTCAAATGCTAGTTTATATTATCAATCTAAAGGAAAGTGTATAAAGCCAGTTTACACAACTTATTTATTCACATTGCTCAATGTACCTTCCAGGAAATGTGCTTTGAGAAGAATGAGTCTAAGAATGTCATTTTATTGCTAGTAAAATAAAGACTAGGTCATTCTTAACCTAGAGATGGGTCACTTTCAGTCTATTGAAAGTGCATTCTTCCTTTAATAAACTTTCTATCCCTTTCACTACAAATTTTTTTTAAATATCCACAGTATAACCCATGCTTTCAGTGTATTTGATGTCGGTATAATTTATGGAGGGGGGTTGGGAAGGTGGCTCAATGGTAGAGTGCTTGCCTAGCATGCAGGAAGCCCTGGGTTTGATTCCTCAGTACCACATCCACAGAAAAAGCCGGAAGTGGCGCTGTGGCTCAAGTGGTAGAGTGCTAGCCTTGAGCAAAAGCAGCTCAGGGACAGCGCCCAGGCCCAGAGTTCAAGCACCAGGACTGGCAAGAAAGAAAACAAAACATAATTTATGGAGGGGAAGGGGAAAAACAAGTCGTTTAAATAGGGATACAGGTGGACCCATTGCAACAATGAGAAGTACAAGTCATTATGTGGAAAATGAACTTTACAAATTTGGGGGGGGGGGCAGGGAAAATTGGGTGGGGGGGAGGCTGGGAAGGGATGGGAAGGGGAAACAAAGGAGGAGGCTACAATGTTTGATAAGAAATGTACTCATTATCTGGCCCACGTAATTGTAACCCCTCTGTATAGTATTTTCACAATAAAAAAAAACATAAAAATTAAAAAAATAAAAAATAAAAATAAAAAACTAAAATTAAAAGAAAAAATTTTTAAATAGAAGTTGTTTGTCAGAGTTGGCTGCAAATGTGGAGGGTGTGAGGATGGCTATGGACCAGTTCCTGCCCTAAACTCAAGGCGCTAGAACCTGGTGCCTTCATCAAGGAAGTGTTTTAAGCACGTATTAACCATTGTGCTTCTATATTGTATTAATAAACTTTTATATTTGTATCTTCCATTTTCTCATTCAATTTTAAAATCCTTGCTCTTTCCTACCTTTAAATGTTAGGAGAAATCATTTGCTAAGGCCCAAGATGTAGAGGCAGAGAACAGTGGGCTAAACAATTGCAACTCTGAGTCTAGGGGCTTGTAGGTCACTAAATCCCTGCAGTCCCTGGCACTGTTCTGGTGTTGATTGTCTCTGGGCACTCATGAGCCACTTGGAGATATGACTTGGATCATTAGTGGTAGATAGAGGAGTTCAGAGCTCAGGTGAAGCCAAAGGTAACTCAGAACTCAAGCCATTCATTAGCAGCATGATGAACACTGGCAATGGGCTTGGACTGTCAGATCACACTTAATTTAATTAATAAAAAAATTAAGATCATCACCATTAACCTGCATTTGCTCAGAATGCCACAGGGGTGATTAGTTTGAATGGCACTGGAGATTTTATAGTCCACTCTAGTATGAATTACTTTGGTACCAATTAGGATCTTCCATAATACCACCCTGTGTAATATCCCCATTACATGACACATTTTCTACAAGTGATTGAGTTCAATGCCACACGGACTCGATGTCACAGGAGCAGGCCTGGGAACTCCCACCAATGTTAACACTCTGGTTAAGAGGAGACCCTGTGATTTTATATCACTCAACCCCATTTCAAGGGTAATGATTCTGTCACAGCCTCTCAGTGTATGGGGATATTGAACGTGTACCTGACAATGTAGATTTTCCCAGGAACATCTCCAGGCCTAAAACTGTCCTGCTCCATGTGCAAATGATTATTCTCCAAGTCCATTTAACTTTGAATAGTTTCCTTTGCAAGTCAAAGAAGACTGAGGCATACACTTTGCTTACCACTTTAAAATAAAATCATTTTGTGAGGGCTTCTTGTTCATTGAAAGAAAAAAAGAAAACCCAAGTGGGAACTACAGATAAGAAAATAGTCATCTAAAACTCAAATGTGTTCCCATCATTTTGAGAAACTCCCATGTTACTTGATGACATACTTTCCCAGATTTCTACCATGCAAATATATGTTGCAATTGTCCATGTTAAAGGTGCCCCATGATGCACTCCACCACCCACAAAATCCACATCTTGTGGGGTTACCAGTTAACAGTTGCATTAACTTCATTTTTTTTCCCCTTTGAGCAAGTCAAGGAATTTCATGCAGTACCTTTGGGTCTGATTTTGTGTTCGTTAAAGTTGAACAAGATGTGCTTTTTGCTTTAGGAACTTTAAGCCTAACAAAGGCATTAAGTCACACCTATAAATATTTCTAGAAAGAGGCTGCATGCACCAGTGGTAATAAAAAAGAAGGGACTGAGCTAAGCAGGACCATTTGATTCTCAGTACCTGTCAAGAAAATGCTGGCAGGTAGAGTGTGGAAGGAAGTAGAGTCTAAATGCAATTGACACAAACCTGCCTCAGGTGGTAGTGATTGGAGGAGTGGGGATGGCACAGAATGAAGTTTCAGAGAATTTTGCTTTTTGTTGTTGTTGGTGGTGCTGGTGGTGATGGTGGTCATGGAGTTTGAACTCAGGGCCTGGGATTTGTCCCTAAGCTCTTTTTGCTCAAGGCAAGCACTCTACCACTTTGAGCCATAGCACCACTTCCAGTTTTCTGGTGGTTAACTGGAGAGACGAGTTTCATGGCCTTTCCTGCCTGGGCTGGCTCTGAACTGTGATCCTCAGGCCCTAGCCTCCTGAGTAGCTAGGATTATAGTTGTGAGCCACTAGGGCTGGACAGAAATTTGCTTTTGAAATTAGAAACAAGGAGAAGGAATTAATGAATGGAACAATATATTCAAATTCCTGTAGTGTGCCCCCTTCCATCAGTGCTTTTTCCTTTTTCCTGGCTCCCTAATTCCCTATATCTTGGCATTTGAAGGTGGGTTACTAGCAGCCTAACGATGAGGGCTGCATGAGTTCAAATTCCAGATTGATGCATCTACATTGAGCAACCACATGTCACTGGATTTTTCTACAGCTTCTTTTTCCCTTCTGTCAAATGGGTTTATCAACAGAAGCTCCATTGTATACTTTTGCTAACTTCAGTTTTTACAGTTACTTTATACGTTTTTGCTTATAGCCATGCAACAAATCACTGCTTGTAGTTTTCCAATGTCTTAATCTTGTAAACATTAATTGTGGTGAATGCTTAAGATAACATTTTGGGCAATTTGTAATTATGTACACAGAATAAATTCTTAGAATTGGAGTTGCTGGTCAAACGTTCTATACATTTTAAGGCTTTGGGGAGTCCTCTGTCAGATTGTGCTCACAAAAATAGGGTCCTCAGGGCTCAGATGCTTATGTATGGGGAAGGCATTCACAGCCAGGCTGACAGAGGTTTCTCTGCTTCTGAGGACTGCCTCACCAGCCCCTGTCATCCTCAGCTCAGGGACTAACCAAATTGGACTTTTCACTACCTGATCCTCCCCAAATGTTTTTTTTTTTCCTTTGCTGCTTCTCAAAAAATAAATAATAAAACCCCACATTGTTCATCCTGTCACATTTCCTTGACTTAGTGTACTCATGGCGGTGAGGCTCAGGTCTACTGAAAGCTGTCCTGTAGTCTCCGATTAGACAACCTGTGTCTCACTCAACCTGGTGTGGCATCTTAAAAGACAATGGATGAGACAAGGAAGTCAAGCAGGACTGGGAATAAAGGAAAAGTCATCCTGTTTTTCTCTCTCTTTCTCTCTCTTCCCAGCACAATTTTATAAATACTTAAACATTTTGTTTCTTCCTCTTAAAGCTGGCTATCCATAAAAAATTCAGACAGGTGTTCATTCCCTAAATGTCTTGGGTAGTTAGATGAAATTTCTAGCAGGTGTCAGATATTTAGCATTAAAAAAAATCTCCTGACTTCAGCAGTATAATACAAAAACTCTCATTATTTACTCCACTTTGCTTAAATGTATATTTTTCTTCAGTGTTTTAGAGGATGAAGGAGATTGAAAATGATCACCTAATAGTATAAGATTTTTACACTCATTAACCTTTTGGAAACACTTGTATGTTCTTCAGGAAGTCAGTTATAGCTGTATTCAGGGAAGGCTGGATTTATAAACATTGTTCCTGAGTGTGTGGGGACAAGCAAGGAGGGAGTGTATATTTTGTTTCTATCCTGCATAAACTTATACCTTTTAGAAGTCCATTTGTGTATTTTTATCCTATTCCATAATTTACTGCCACATTTTTTTCTAGTAATACTCAGCTCAGAAGAAGTGAGATAGGAGGCTTGAGGGCTGGGAGAATGGAGTAAAATTTAGGACAGGAGAGTCCAAGCCCTGGTCTAGTGGGAGTGAAAGGTATGGCTGAGGAGACAGAGGATCAGATCTGCAAAGCCATCCTCAACAAGGATGGAAAATACTTCTAGGCCTTCTAGAACACCATGTGCAGTTTGGGTAGATGTCAGACAAGACCCCTATATTATCATTCCCAAACCTAAGTCATTATCCACTTACGTAACACATTGTTACCTGCTTGCTCTCTCCAATGCACTTCTCTCAAGTATCAGTGATGTTTCTTACACATAATATTAATCTCCAAAAGAGTCTCCATTTGTGCCTCATCACAAGGCATTTCAGATCCATTATCTTATTGAATTCCCCCAGCAGCTCCATGAAGATTCATGTTATAATGTTTGCAAATCATGGAACTGACTTAAAGGTTGTGATTTTCCCACTGAGATTAAGATTGTGTCCTGAGTACCACATCAACACAACTTGCAAGGAAAATACAGAACCAAAAAGCTTTAAAAAATCCCCAAATTTATTAGAGACTGACTACTTTCCAGACAATGGCAGCTAGCAGAGTTTTCTGTAGCAGCACAGTGGAATAATGATTTGAAAGTACTGAGGGGAGAGGAAAGTGAATCTCAAATCTTATACCCAGCTAAACCATCACTCAACACTGACTGTGACATAGACAGCTTAGCTATGAAACTCAAAGGTAGTTTATAATCTTTAGACCCACTGAAAAGTGAATTGAAAAAGAAGGCAAAATTGGAAATTAATTTACTTTCCATAATTCTCTAAAATGTTATATAAAATGTGAAATAAGTCCATCATGAGTACATGACTGTAATCCCAGCACTCAGGAGGCTGAAACAAGAGGGCTGTGAGCTCAAGGCTGGCCTAACTATGCAGTGAAACTATGTTTCCAAAGTAATTAACTAATTAAAGGAAGTAAAGCTAGGCTTAGTGGCAGATGTCTATAATCCCAGATATTCTGGAGATAGAGATAGGAAAACCATGAGTTCAGGGACAGCCAGCCAACGTTAGTAAGATTTTATCAGAAAAGCAAAATAGGCAGAGCAGGATGGACAGTCCATTGCTGGTGAACAGGGCAGGAAGATGGCCATGGTTCCAGTCAGTGGGGCCTTTGTGGTCTAAGCAGCTGTCTTGGTTCCAGTACTTACTGGTAGATAAATATTAGATACTGGTAGCAAATGGTTGGCTAGTAAGATACAGTATTCTTTCTATTCCCATGCTCCATGAGTATTCAAGGGGTTCTCATCCTCATCCAAAGTAGAACTAGTGTCCAAACTGAGGGGAAGGGGAAGAAGAATAGCAGCACCTCTCTTACCCCCAAGCAACTGAGCCAACAATAGGCAGATGGTGTGACATCACTCCTCAGAAACAGCAGAGGTTTTGGGTCATTTGATTTAAACTAATAACCTTTAGATCAATCCTGGGGATAGACATGGCTGACTTTACTACCCCTCTTCCAGAGGGGAACACCAAGGCTCAGAGAAGCTATGTGACTTGGAAAGTGATCATGTGAGTGGCTGGCAAATGGAAGAATTTAGATTGAAATGTAGGTTTTCTGGGCCACTCTGCTAGTGTCCCTCCAAAATTCTTGTGCTAAAAATCTAATCATGAAGATGATGGCATTGCCAAGAGGGTGGGGTGGGAAGAGGGTTAAGGCTGGAGGGTTCTGCCACCATGAATGAGATTAATTACTACAGATGACTTTAGGCAGAAAGCTATACTGTCACTGTCTCTTCTGCTTTGTTAAGAGCACCATGACATGATGCCATTTTGGAAGTAGAAAGCAGCACTCACTCAACATGGGATTTGTCAGGGCCTTCCTCTTGGACTTCCTCACCCCCCAGAACTGTGAGAAGTACATTTCAGTTGCTCATATATCACCCAGTCATAACTATTTTGTTATGGAAACAGTATCTAAGATGTTCCTCTCCCCTAGTGCCTCACCAGTGAATTTCCAGTGTCATCCTTGCCCCCAGATCAGGAGCAGTATGTCCCCAGGGGGACAAGGTTGTCAAGCAGGGCACTAAAGGAGATTGCTGTCCTCTTCCTCCATGCCACCCTCTACAATCTAGTAGTGACCTTCTGTGCTCCACCCTCACTCAGATCCACTCCTGGACCTCTGCTCCTCTCCCAGAACACAGAAGTCCTCCTCACTTTTCCACCCTCTGTGTTGAGGATCTTGGATACCTGGGGCTGCTGGACTGGATCGTCACAGACAGTCAATGGCGGGGGTGAGGGGTGGAGGGTGGGGAAGGTTCCACTTCACCAGGATGGAGCCTGAACTCCCCCACCCCTAGTTCTGTCCTCATGAAGGCCCTAGTCCATTTAACATTTCTCCTGTCGCCAATGTCTTCTTGGCAGCAAAGGACACCTGTGATGCAGTGCTTCACACCGTGTGCATGCGCCATAAATATTGAATGATGACAGGCTATTTTTTTTTCCAAAAAAGATGAAAGTTCCACCTCTTAGGACTCTCTTCTGTTGTACATCTTCGCCGAGAGTGGGTTAAGATGGTCCATCTTTTAGCAAGAACCAGGGTTTGGAGATTAGTGAAGTGAGAATTGGTCAGGTTTAATGGCACAGATAATATTTTATTTTTATTTCAATTTTAATACACTATCAACATGCAATGAAGTAAGATATACGGCAACACTTGAGAAAGGAACTGCCCTCCAACTTCTCTTCAGTTACCAATTTGGGACCAGTTTCTGAAGTTATTTTTCTGCCAATCTTGAGAATCTCAGAAAATTTTGGCTTCATCAAAATGATATATTAGGAAGGGTAAAGGTCACCTTAAACTTTGCACAAGAAATCAGGGTAATGTTTGAGCATAGCACTTGAAAAAAAATTTCCCCCCAATGAGATAAAGGAGACAGAAAAAAAAAACCTCTTTCCTCTAAGCAGTGAACTTTCTTCATTCTGTGGTGGCATCCAACATATTTGTTCTGACCCTAAGAGGCCTTTAGATGTATAAATTGGCTTGTTGAACTAGGAAAACTGATCTAGTCAGAAAGACTCTGCAGTTCTTTATATTTGTGGTTCTATTTAGAATCAGCTCCCTTTTGGTCAAGGAGGTTACCTGATTGATCTTAGAGCCTCTACTATACAGCTTACTGCCTGGTACAGAGTGGCTATCCATAACAGACATGACAGTAATGTCACGAAGAACAACTGTTGACATGTGTTGAGCACGTCTGGCTGTTCAGATGACTGTTGAGTATTTCATGGGTATGGCTGACATTACTATTCCACAAAACCCTATGAAGTGGTGTTAGGGACTGAACCATGTTCTTCCTTCAAACTGCATGTGGAAGTTTTAACCTCCAGTCCTTAGAATGGGTCCTTATATAGAAACAGGCTCACTGTAGATGTTATTAAGGGGATGTCATGCTGGAGTGGAAGCAGAGGACTATGATGACTGGTGTCCTTAAATAGAGGATAGAGTTTGGACACATACACTTCCAGACAGATTGCCATGTGAAGGTGAAGGCAGAGATGGGCTGATGCTACAGAAACCAGAGAATGCCCCCAAGATTACTAGAAAATCACTAGAATTGAAGAGAGAAGCATAGAACATGTAATAAAGCCTCCCTCACAACCATCAGAAGGAGCCAACCCTGGGTTTGGACTTATACTGTAAGCCTCTCAGTGGGTGGTACGTGTGTGTGTGTGTGTGTGTGTGTGTGTGTGTGTGTGTGTGTGTGTGTGTGTGGTGTTTGAGTGTGTGTTGGGGCTCAAACTTAAGGCCTAAGCCTTGTCCCTCAAGGCTTAGTACTGTACCACTTGAGCCATAGCCCCATTTCTGAGTTATTTGGTGATTAATTTGAAATAAGGGTTTCACAGAATTTTCTGCCCAGGCTGGCTTCAAACCCTGATCCTCAGACTTCAGCCTCTTTCACAGCTAGAATTACAGGTGTGAGCCACCAACACCCAGTAAGGTCGGTATTTTGTGACATCAGATGTAGGACATGAACGAGTTACAACACTCATGTTTTGCAACTGAAGAAAATAGAGGCCTGGGGGAATGAGGCAGCCTTTCCAAGCGCTCACTGGTTATGGATGCTGACACCAGCACAAGCGTGTAGGCTGTGTGATGCTAAACATCTCACTGCGTTTGCTGGCCAAGAAGCATGATGCCAGCCTGCAGTGAGACCTCAGGTGAGGTGCCTGTCTTGTTTTCCATTTCTTCGTTTTCGAACCCAATCTGTTGTGCTTCCATTCTGGGCACAGGAATGCTATCCAATGGCTGGCCTATATCCCTGCCCCTCAAAGAGTTCCCTGTATAAGTGGGAAGGCGATTGGAAATGAAGGGACTTACCCAGGGCTTCACATGGCATGGGCTCCATGGTTCTCATACCGCACAAGGAGGATGTTGAGGCTTTGAATATGACAGTACTCATCAAAGTTTACGCAGCCAGGAGTGATGAGCCTTTCAGGCCCACCAGGTCTGTCTTCAAGACCCACGATCCTTCTGTCCCCACCCCTCCATCAGAAAACAGTTCCAGAGCAAGATGTGAACAAAGGCATAATTACAACCCACCTGGGATTGGTGAGGACTTAGACCAGCTCTTGTCACCTTTGGTATTGAAGTAGTGATAGGATACAGGATGGAACTAGGTATGTGTATTGAATGGCTTGAGATTTGAATCATCACACAATTACCTTATTTACGCCTCCCTACTATTCCATGAGGAAGGTAGCGCTTAGATTCTAGAACTGTGGTTCTCATCTGGAGATAGTTTTGCCCTCTAGGAGCCATTTATCAGTTTAGACACATTGTGAATTGTGCCCACTGGGAGTGGGTCTAGGAGAGAGCTCTGGCATTTGGTGGGTGGAGGCCAGGAAAGTGAGCACACGGACCAGCGAGGACAGAAAAGTACCCTGTTCAAATGTCAGTTGAGTCCACGTGAAGAAACATGTTCTAGAAGATGCAAGTAAAGTTTAGCAAAGTTAGAAATGTGTTTCAGGACACCCAGCTGGCACAATTTCACTAGTGGTAGCACTGGAAGAATGTAGGGGAGAGAAAGAGCTCCAATGGTTCCTTTCTCTTCTGAGAACATTCTCTCTCTAAAATGGCCATGGTGACCTCTGGAGCACCTGTCTGAATGCTTCCTGTCACAGGGGAGTCACCCTTAGCTCAGCTACTGGCCAGTGCCATCCCCCCGCATGCTGGGTATGAGACCAGATGAAGAGCCCTCACAGCTACAGAGACACGGTGGGTTAGCTGAGGCTTCTGCCGGGGCTTTAACTTGTTGATCTGCCAGACTGACTTCTCTTGTTCACCTGGGGTAGTTGTTCACCAGGAAATGGCCTATATGCAAATCTCCATGTCAGAGTCATCTGTCCTGATCTCTCTGACTAAATGGAAGTGTTTGTTCAAGACTTCATAGCTCAGGATGTATAAGTAGGAAAAGAGGTCTCACAGTTGTGGGGGATTGGGGCTTGAACTCACAACCTGGGCATTGTCATTTAGTTTTTCCACTCAATGCTGGCACACCCTACCACTTGAGCCATAGCTCTACTTCTGGCTTTCTATGGAAATGTAGTTGAAGCCGGGCACTGGTGGTTCATGCCTGTAATCTAGCTACTCAGAAGGCTGAGATCTGAAGAGCACAGTTCAAAGACAGCCTGGGCAAGAAAGTCCACGAGACTCTTATCTCCAATAAACCACTAGAAGTGGCACTTGGCTCAAGTAGTAGAATGCTAGCCTTGAGTTGAAGAGTTCAGGGACAGTGCCCAGGCCCAGAATTCAAGCCCCATGACCAATGTAGTGGAGAACTACAAATAGTACTGTTTTCACTATTTGGGAGGTGAAGATCAGAAGGGTGTGATTTTAGACCAGCCTGGCCAAAAACTTAGTGAGACCTCCATCTCAATTAGTAAGTCTGATATGGTAATATGTCTCTGTGATCTCAGCTGTGAAGGAGGTTGTGGTTAGGAAGATTGTAGTCTGAGGTTATGCCTGGCCCCCCTCCCAAAATATGGGCCTATATCTGAAAAGGCTAGGGGCTTGTCTCAAGTGGTCTAGTGCCACTTAGCAAGGTCAAGGCTCTGAGTTCAAAACCCAGTACTGCCAAAACCAAAACAGAAATGTATTCCCTTCAAAATATTAAAGGAATATTGCAGGTGGATAAATAACACGAGGCATCTTTGCGAGTTGTAATTGCCTAGTATCCTGACCATATGGAACCTATGGAGATGAAAAAGAAAACGGTATAGACTACTACACATGTGTGCGTGCATGTGCACACATACATACACAAGTGAAATGGGAACAAGATGGTCTATGGTGTGTGTGTCTTGATTGTGGTATTATACGGGTTTGCTCAGTGTTACCTCATAAGGGCACTAATAATGCCCACCTCTTGAGTTACTACTATGTTAAGAGTATCTTATCTCTTTCAGAAAGAACACTGGAAGAGAATCTGCTACATGGCAAGTGCTCAATATTTCCTAGTTCTGGGATCAGTGGAGACTTCTGGTTTCCTTTTAATTCTTTGAACTTTCTAAACATCCTACACTGGCATATTGAAAATGGCATTTGTAATTGCCTTTGTGGTATCAAGGCTTCCATCCCACCTGAGCCTAATTTCTACCTGGGACCTGTGTGGTCCCCAGATGCCAGTTCCATATTTCCTATTACTGAACCACACCAGGGTGGCTTCTGACTCTGGTGGCCCCAGGAAATCTTGTCCCAGTGACATTGCGGATCCTCTGAACACCTGCACTTTCCAATTACATGAGGAAATAGACAGTCCTGATTGTCTAAGCAAACCCAAACCAGCTTTCTCATCACTGGTAGCATGAAGACTTTGCAAAGACATTATATTCATTCTCAGAAATTAACAACAAAACATGCTCGTTGAAAAACCTCTCCTTTCTAAAGGGTTCAACCCAAACCCCTCCTCTAACAATGTCCCAGGCACCCTGGTCCAGGCTGACTTTCCTAGCCGTGAGTGGCTGTAGTCTATGCTCATTTGACATCAACTACACTCATGCTCTCTGTTCTGGTGGGTGTACATGATCTTTCCAGAAGGGCCAGAAAATTACTTGAAAGAAAAGGTCAAGTCTTACCATTCTGGTCAATCTCAAGATGCCATGTCCAAGGCCCACTAGATTATTTTCCTCATATCTCACACTTATGGAAAGCTTCAGTTTAGACTTGAACATTATTTCCTGAAAAGCTGAAACAAATAGTGACACCTCATATGCTAGACTTGTTAATTGGTCAGTAAGTACATTATTATATCAGTAAGATGATTAAACTACACAGCAACATCATTTTTTAACACATAGAAATCTCAATCACTGAAGATGTTTTCTGAAAAAAATGTTTTTGATGGTGGGTGGGGGGGACCGAGGTTCAAACTTGTCATGGTTGTATCTGGGTTTGAAGGAGGAAGTCCTTTTGTTTTCTTTTTCTTTTTTAATTTAAAAAATTTTTATTATAAGGGTGATGTACAAAGGGATTATAGTTACCTAAGTCAGGTAATGAGTACATTTCTTTTTGAAAAGTGTTCCCTCCCATTTAGTTCCCATTTAGGAAACTGAGGCCCACATAGTCAGGGGCCCTTTCTTTTCCAGGTGGTATTGCTCATGGGTGACAGAACTGGGTCTTGATCCCAGGTCTTCTAGTTACCCAATAAATGTTCATTAGATTGGATAAAACCACATCCATAGAATTACCTCCAAATGTCTGTGCAAATTCACCTTGGAAGATAAGATGCTCTGTAAATGCTTTGATAAGAGTTTTACAGCAGGTTCTGAGTTGTTGGCTCATTTTTCAACTTGTCGGTGGCCCTGTATGATATAGAGCACCAGGCTGACGCAGGAAGGGATTTTTCTCCACTAGTCAGTCAGGTGGCTTATTTCAGCCCCCGGAGTAGCTGTTAATCAGGTTTCAATAGACTTCAGTGTTTCACTCAGAACCTGTTGGCAATCCTAAAACTCTACGGGTCCTGTCATCTCTGCCAAATGAGCTCAGGTGATGGCCCCATCCGTTTTCAGTTTTATGGAGGGATCTCTTCAGAGTGATTCCTGCTACAGCATTAATGTGCACCTCAGCAGGGACCCCCTTCCTCACTCCAAGCTGCTCCCCCAGGGCACAAGGGATGTGTTCCCACTTCCAGAGATTTAATAGCATTGAAGCAAGTTCCTAATGGCCAGTCCAGTTTCCCCATGTGTGGAGCCCTGGTTGTTTGGAGTTTGCTACTCTTTCTAACGCTGTCAGAACGTGTCCAAATTTTTTCCCCTTGTAACTTTGAGGAGATTCTCCTTTCCTGTTTCTTGGTTTTTATTAGACCTAGATTACTCCGGCAACTCGGCGTCTTTCCATTACAAAAAGATATAACACAAACATCTAGCATACTGCACATCTACTCTGTGTCAAATCTGACCTGAGCAGATTATCTTATTGAAAACCATGGTCAGCACATGTTAAGTAAAGTTATCAGTCTTTCTCAGATAAGGAAACTGAGATTTCAGGGCGTTTGTGAATTTGATGCCTTTGGAGTCCGTTCACATTCCACATGTGATGATGTTGACACCACCACTGTAGATTCTAGACAAAGTGTCTGAGGTGTCTGACTATTGTCTTTTAGATGTAAGTGAACAATATTTTTTAATGAGGAGGGAAAGATTGCAAATTGAAAACCAGTGCATGTTTACAGTAGAAAATGTTTACACACTCTAACATGCCACGTGGCTCAGAATGTCAAATACTAGGTTCATGTATATGTTTAAACCACAAGGAAAAGGAAACAATTCTTAGGAAACTTCAACCGTCATTTCAAATTCTGTGTGTGAGTGCATTGGAATGTGTTTGTCATATGTGTGGAGCCTCCAGAAGTAAGAAAGCCTAGGCCTATGAAGGTATTATGAGCACCTGCCAGCCCTCCTGCACCCCTCCAGGGCACTGAAAATAGACTCAAAACTTCCTTTTGTACATCACCTTTACAATAAGATAAAATGTAAAAACCTTACCAGCTCTAAAATTGGGCTTTGGTATATGCAAGACACTGACTGTGTCCTTTTGCATTCTCTAAACTGCCAGTGGCCCATGCCATAACACAACTTTTCCCAGGTCAACTGAGCTCCTTTGCTCAAGGCTAGTGCTCTGCCACTTTGAGCCACAGCACCACTTCTGGTTTTCTAATGGTAGAGGTAAAAGTCTTGGGACTTTCCTTCCCTGGCTGGCTTTGACCACAATCCTCCTCTCTCAGCCTCCTGAGTAGCTAGGATTACAGGTGTGAGTCATCGGTGCTCAGCTTAAGTTTTTTTTAAGGCCATTCAAACTTTGCTACTCAGAAGAGTACGCCCAGGTTCCAAGTTCAGTGTTTTTGCTATGACATATAAATGTCATGAAACAGGAAACAACACTAGTACAGGAAGTATGAGCATAGAGAAGAAATGTGGTACTGACAAATGGTAGACACATGCATCTATAGGAAAGAACTGAGAAAATATTCCTATTAACCTTGGTCAATTCATTTTTGACAACGGTGCCACAATACCACAATTGAATAATAGAATCCTGGGAAAGCTGAAATGGTCACATGAAAAAAATGAATATGATCTTTCATCTTATTAATGCAAAATAAATCAAGACCAAGGTGAAAAAGCCAAAACTAATTAACTTACATAATAAAACACAAAGTAAATCTTTAGGCAACAGTTTAAAAACTATGTCACCAAAAGCTAACCAACCCAAGGAAAAAAAGAATATTTGGCCATTTTTATTAAATTAAATATCTTTGTATTTAGCATAATGGTTCATGTCTATAATCCCAGCAGGGAGGAGGCTGAGGCAAGAAGTTCATGTGTTAGAAGCAAGTCGGGACAACATAATGAAACTCTGTAACAAATAAATAAACCTTTTGTGTGAAAAGACATCAAGAAAATCAGTAACATAGAATGGGAGAAAATATTTGCAAATTGTATATCTGATGAAGGCTTAGTATTCAGAATATATAAAGAATTCTTACAACTCAACAATCTGAAGACAACAGTATTAAAAATGGGCAAAGGATATGAATAGACAGGTCTTCAAATTAGATATGCAAATCACCAATGAACACATAAAAAGATGCTCAACACCAGCAGTTATTAGGGAAATGCAAGTCAAAACCAGAATGTGATAGTTTGTAGAAAATGGTTTGATGGTCTCTCAGAAAATTATACACTAAGTTATCATATGACCCAATAATTTCACTCCCAAATACATATACCCAAGAGAATTGAAAGTACACACTCACATAAAAACTTGTACTACTTGCAGCATCTTCATAACAGCCAAAAAAGTAGAAATAAGCCAGATGAACTGAACACCAACATGAAATGTGATATACTCATACAATGGGACATTGCTCAGCCACATGAAGGACTGATGCATGCTACAATATAAACTATCCTTGCAACAGGAGGGCACATGAACGAAGCCAAACACAAAGGGCTGTAGAGCATGATTCCACTCATATCAAATGTCTGTTATAGGCAATGGGATTTCTCTTTGGGGTTGATGAGATTGTTTTGGAATTAGGTAATAATGGTTAGGTGATAGCCACATAACTTCATGGATATACTAAAAGTCACTGGACTGGTGATGTGAGTGGGTGATATGCCCATTCATCCATGCCAGCTGGAGTAGATCTCAATGGGATCACCTTGAGTGGCAGGTACTTTGGGAGCTGCTGTACCAAAAACCAAAACTTAGAGCAACAGCCAGGGAGCACAGAGTCAGGCACACTGGCAGGGGGGGTCTGCCTGGATAGAATCAAGGGAAGAGGAAGGGCTGTTCCAACATGTGCTCAGAGCTCTTCATCCACACAGAGCAACAGATTTTTCCCTCTTTGGTAGTATTTGTCTCAGGGCTTGGATTGTTCTTTGCCTTTGGCATCTACCAATCATCAATAGCAATGGTGATTCCTCCACAATAATCTGTTTTGTTTTGAGACAGGATCTAACCATTCACCCCCGCGCCCCCCCCCCCGCAGGCCCTGGCAACTGGAGTGGCTGGGATTATAGGTATGCATCATCACACCTGGCTCACAATAATGTGTGTGTGTGTGTGTGTGTGTGTGTGTGTGTGTGTGCAGTCCTGGGATTTGAACTCAGGACTTGCGCACTGTCTTAGAGCCAGTGCTCTATCACTTGAGCCACAGCTCCATTTCTGGCTTTTTGGTGATTAATTGGAGATAAGAATTTGATAGACCCTTCTGCCCTAGCTAGCTTCAAACTGTGATCCTCACAACTCAGCCTTCTGAGTAGCTGGATTACAGGCATCAGGCATGGGTCACTGGTGCTGGCTTCTTTTTGTCCTTCTACTTTTGTTATTTTGTTTTCTTCTTTTTTGTGTGCTGGGGCTTAACCTCAGGGCCTGGGCTCTGTTCCTGGGCTTTTTTTTTTTTTGCACAATAACTTTTTAATGCGAACAGAAGTTTTAAATATTTTATTTTAAAACATAGCCAAATAATTTAAGCATTTCGCAGGAAAATCAGCAGTGAAGGGTGTCATTTTCTCTTCCTCCAGAGTTCTGTCAGTATTTTGTCTTCTTTAAAGAGACTAAAGAGTTTCATATTTTCTAGACCGAGCAAGCTAGATGGGCGTTGATTCCCAAACTGGATGGTGGATCCTACTTTGCTCTTCTGCATGTTCCAGAACTCCAGATGCAGGGAGCAGGAGCCGGAGCTCCTTCCCCAGACTTCCCTGTGTGGGTTAAGGATCACCTGTGTTACTAATAATTGTTGTCTTTGGTAACTTCGACTGGAACAGTAACAAAAGGTATAAATCACCCCCAAGGCTCTTAATTACTCCCATTAACAGTTGTTTTGTTATCCCGGATGCAGAGCAGTTTCGCTGCTCTGTGAGTTCACACAGTGAGTTTAGAGGTACAAGCCTGGCTTCAAGCCAGGAGTTAAAATAAGCTATGCTAAATGGATGCTCAATTGTTCCCCTGGACTCTCTCTAGGTTTGAGGATGGGAATGCTGCAGGAGCCGGATGGGTCTCTACGTCTTCCAGGAGTTCAATGGGCTGTTTGTGTTCCCTCTTGCCACGGTGATTTTATTTTTGTGATCATTTTTAGTTTGACCTATAGTGTCACTGTGGTGTTCCTCCATCTCCATATCTGACCTTGTGCCACTAGATATCTTTTTCCTTTTTCTTCATACAGTTTGTAGCTGGAAAATCCTAGAGCTGTAACAGTTGGAAGGATAATCCAAGCTGAGTGCTGGTGGCTCATGCCTGTCTAGCTGCTCAGGGGGCTGAGATGTGAGAATCACAGTTTGAAGCCAACCCAGGCAAAAAAAAAAAAAAAAAAAAGTGTGAGACTCTTTGTCTCTGCCAGCCTTGAGCAGAAAAGCTCCAAACCCAGAAATGAGGCCCCAGGCATACACATAGAGAACAGCAAACCACAGGGGGGGAAATGATTGCATCAAGAGGACAGTATTTCCAAAATGCAAAAACTTAATGGGAACTCAGAGCAGATTCCACACACAAGGAGTGGGGCTTAGACCACCAGTCACTGTCTGGATGCAAACATCTCATGTTAGCATGTCATCCTAATCTCTCACTCTTCAGTTTCCTAACAATTCAATAATTATTCCTTTTAAAGAGCCAGCAGATGTGAGATCCAGATAGCATGTGTGAGATATGCTGGGGTTCTGCAGTAGACTTTATTTTGGTTGTTGTGTAGTTCTATTTCATTGCTAAGGTGATAGTGAAACTGTAATTCAGTTTAAACGCTACTTGTTACAGGCAAGCTGCTTGCAATATATGGGCTCAGGAGTTAGAGGAAACTCGTCTTTAGGTGTTATTGGCACAAAAAAACAGCCTACAGTTTGGTCCTGTGGATGTGAAAGACAAATAAAGCTTCCTGTGGCTTGACAACTTGTAAAAGTGAACTCTGTCACAAAACATGTGGAGAAAAGAAAAGGCACTGAAATCTTTCCCCAACTCCAGTAGGAAAACCACGGAAGGCTGTTAAAGCCAGAGTACAGGACTATGGTTAGGAAAAGTTCAAGAATTCTCCGTGAAAAGGAAACTGACAAGTCATAGGCTAAGGGGAAAATATTTGCAAACCATATATCTGATAAAGGACTGTTACCCTAAATATACTAAGACTGTTTCAACAATAAGAAAAAATGAAACCAAATTTTTTAAAAAGTCAAGGTCAGGCACTAGTGGCTCATGCCTATAATTCTAGCTACATAAGGGGCTGAGATCTGAGAATCAAGGTTCACAGGCAAGAGAAGTCCAAGAGACTATCTCCAGTTCACTAGGAAAAAGAAGTAGAAGCATAGGGTGAGTGAAAAAACCAAGCAAGAACACATGGCCCTGAGTTCAAGTCCCAGTATTGGCATGCACGAGTGTGTGTGCATGCACGCGCGCGCGCGCACACACACACACACACACACACACACACACACACACAGGCTAAGAGCTGAATAGAGACATCACCAAAGATTATACATACACATCTGTCAAATAAACATAGGAAAAGGTGTTCACATCGTCAGGTTATCCTGGGTTATAGCAAGCTAACGCTACATATCTATCAAAATTGTCAGAATCCAAAACACTGACACCACCAGAGTGGTGTGGATGTGGAGCTACAGGAACTCTCGTTCACTGCTAAGGGGAATGCAAAATGGTACTGCCGTTTTGAAAGACAATTTGGTGGCTTCTAAAATGAAATATACTCTTCACATAAAATCCCAGCTATATACCTTGCTATTAAACCAAATAAGTTTAAAACTCACACAAAGATATTTTACCCCAACACAAAACTTATACAAGCTTCATTCATTCATAACTACCTAAACTTGGGAGCAGGCAAGCTGTCCTTCAGTAGGTGAATGGGTAGATAAACCATGATCTATCCTGGCAGTAGAATATAGATCAATGCTAAGAAGAACTGAGCTTTGAAGCTCATGAGGCTCAGAACAAAAAGACTCCAAAATAAGGCATCTTGGAATCCTGGGCATTTCAAGTTGGTATAAACTGAGAAAACTACAAAGGCAGAAAGATCTGTTGGATCTTCTCCCACCTCTGCTCCTATGATAGGTGGCCTGCTCTAGGACAGGGTAGAATGTTATACCAAGAGGCCAAGGAGAATCTAAATACATAGGCATACTTAAGTGCCTCTCTATTTTCTTCTGTTAGTCCATACTCATTTCTATACAGTCGCACTTGTACAAAAATACCCGTTCTTGACCAAACCTAACCCTAACAATAGCAGTTTTTTTTTCTGGGTCTTTTTGAGGGCTTTATTTCAGAAGACTCTTGTGTTATGGAAAACGTTGGGTAAATAAATCCATCATGTTTTCCTTTTGTTAATCGGTCTTTTGTTAGAGAATGTTTGTCACAAACCTTCAGATTGATGAAGAAATTATCCCATTTTTCTCCCTAAAAAGCCATGTTAAGACATGCAGGAATCTAAAATGCAAATTAAAAGTTCAAGGAAAAGGCTATATATTGTTCAATTCCAATCTTATGACACTCTGGAAAAGGCAAGATTAGGAAGACAGTTAAAAAAATCAGTGGCTCCTAGGAGTTACTTGGAGAAAGGGATAAATAGGCAGAGAACTGTTCTGGATGGCACTATAATAGCAGATATATCATTATAGATTTATCAAGACCCATAGAAGGGATGCTACCACCTAGAGTGAACCTCAATGTTAACTATAGATTTGGAGTAATAAGGAAGTGTCATCATGGGTTCATTGCTTGTATCAAATGCTCTATTCTGGTTTAAGATGCTGATAGTAAGTGATTGTGTGTGTATATGTGTGTGTGTGTGAGAGAGAGAGAGACAAATAGACAGACTGAAAGAGAGAGAGACAGACAGACAGAAAGAAAGAAAGAGAGAGAGAGAGAAAGAGAGACAGATAGACAAACAGAATTATAGTGAGAACTGTCTGTACTTTCCATTTAACATTGCTATGAACCTAAAACAGCTCTTGGAAATAGTCTGATAAATAAAGAAAATTACATCACCCCCTCTTCGTTTATAGGACTACATGGAGATGAAAATTTGAAGTCAGATCAAGTTTATCATTGGGATTTCTCAGGCTCCTTTGAGCCTGGCCTTTTACATGCCAAGGTGCCGGGGCTTTCTTTACCATGTGTTCAACATGATGTGGAAAAACATGGGAACAAAGTAGTCTCTGCCTTCATGATATTTACAATTCAAAGCAGGAGACAGGCGTTAACCAAGCCATTACAATAGCTATCCAGCAATTGACTGAAGTCCCAAAAGCATCTAAAGAGGAGATAGAGCCATATTACTAGGGTTAGGAACGACCTATCTTTAATTTAATCTTCAACCATAAGGTTGAATAGGAGTTAGGCATGGCCAAGTGTATTTTCAGGTTGTGAGGTTAGAGAGAACTGGAGGTGCAGGAAATACTGCAGAGTTGGGCGATGAGGGAGTAGAGTGTGTGGGAGAAATGTAAAGTGCCAGATGAGTGTAGCACTAGGAGCAGAGGAAGTGGAGAGAGATGCAGCTGGTGTGGTGGGCATGCGGTGGATGGCATTTATCCTAAAAGCAAGAGCCAGCTCGAAGGATTTGAAGGAGAAGGATGATGGTGCCTTCTCTCTCCTGTATTTCTAGAACTTAGTTTAGTGCTTAAGACATCCTAAATGACTCGGTGAACATTTGAGAAAAGATAGATGGAAGAAAAATGAGAAAGAGGTATGCACATTCGTTCACTCAACTTGCCCAGTTATGGATTATGGAATTCAGATGGAATTTGAGCCATCTGAAACTGACAATGTTCCCATTCAAATAATACATTTCTAGTTTAAATCATGATTGTGGTCATCACTGTCATCATCTATTATTAGGCTACAGGTCATTTTCTTCTTTAAAAAAACCCACACAAAATTTAACTATTATTAGAAATTTTTATTATCATTTCAAATCAGGATATTTTCAATTTTCTGTGATCAAGATTTGGGAGTCACCTTATTTTCCACCTCAGCTGTATCTGAAAATTTATGTGCTTCTCCTGATGAGACATATAAAACTCAATAGCAACTTTACTACTAATGATGGGAGATATTGGTTTTTATTTGTAGCCATTGTTCTTTAATGACCTAAATAGCTGTGACACTTTCCTACCCTACACAAAGGAATATTGATTTTTGTTGTTGTTGTTCTTTTTATTCTTGCTAGTGAAATCTTCTCACTGAAGGAGTGAATCAGCTAAGCTGAGCACTTTTGTATCCTCCCACCATGGGTCAGCTGGGATTCTCTATGTGCCCAGAAACTCTTGAGAATGAAATTTTCTCCTGCTTGACAGTGCTGTCTCAAAGGTAACTGACTTCTGTTCAGAGTCTAAGAGAATACCCTTTTCCTACTATTTTGTACAACATCTTCTTGGATGGTTAGAGAAGATGATGAAGGCTTCTAAATAAGGACAAAATAAGTCCGCAAATTAACAGAATGACAAAAGAGGTAGAGGGATGACTAAGCTTACAAACTAAATAGAGACAATAAGAATGCAGGTATTTCTTAGGACCCTAGGAAAACAGTAGAAAGGGAGAGAAAGAAACAGAACATCAAATTGAGAAGGAGGCCTTGGACAGATGTGCCCAGATGTGCCCAGACCCCCAGCATCCCTGAGCTGAGTTCCTCACCACCATGGAGAGGGGTAGTCCCAGAATTCAGCAGCACTGCCCTACAGTTGATAATTAATACACTTATATCAAAAGAAATGGATAGGAAAAAAAGGATGGGTAGATAAATGTGTAAATGAAGCAAAACTAATACATTATAACTATTATATCCTGGAAAGGGTACTGATAAACCACTATCTTAAAAGTATCTAACTAGAAGCCTGAATTCTTTTCTGGGTTTTCTACCCAAAGCCAGTATCACATGAGTCTCCATTTTCCCCATGAAGCATTTTCTGTGGGAGCCCTGGAACCTATGGCTTTTCTCAATTTCTTGGGTCCTCTTAGTACCAGCTGGGAAGAGGGACAAGCAAGCACGTCTGTTACATCCCAAACTACTTCTAGTTACAATGGCTTTCCATGCCAGGAATGGATCAGGTGCTCCCTCAGTCTTTACACCTGGCTTTTGAGGGTGGCCCAATCAATAGGATCCCTCTTCTCCCCAAGTTCTAAGCAAATTGAGATAGGCGAAGGAGTAAGAAGGAGATCAACACGTCAGCTTTCCTACAGATGAAAACTATGGGGAAAAGCAGGGTAGGTGTGATACATCAATGAGTTTCTATGTACTACACCTTCGAATTGGGCTTTGAGCAGAAGTTTAGCCAGTGGCAGATGTACACAAACCTGGAAGAGAGACATGGCTAGTGCTGTAATGCATCTTCATAGCACTCTATAGTTGTGAGGTGTTATTCTGAAACAGAAACCACACCATAGCTACTTTTGTTCATGGAGACACCATCTTTGGTTCTTATTAAGGCCATTGCAATGAAACAAACTATGCACAAAGTCATTTACAAATTATCTCTCCATTTACATGTATCCACCATTTGCAATATTTCCCCACACCAAATCCCCCAGAAAGGTGAAGGAAAGAGATTTTATTGTATTTCCATCTTTTTTACTGTGCTTATGGATGCCATACGCAAGACGCACGTGAAAAACCTAGCCACAGCACGCCCCACATGGGCACTGCGAGCCATTTACATCAGCTTTTCCTGTTACAGTAGCGCTGGGCATGTAAAACGTTTATTACTGTTATATTGCTGTTGCTCTCATTCTACACATACCTGCCATTGAGCATCTGGTCTTGTGTTGAAATGTGTAGGAGTGTGTTGATGTTTTTTCTGGAACTTGTAGGTTTTTTTTTTTTTTAATTTAAGTGATTCTGGCTGTCCTGGCCTACTTCTCTGGCCCGGAGTCTTGAGGGAGAAAACTTTGTAGTAGCAGACCACCACCACCACCCACCCACCCACCCACCAACCAACCAACCAACAAACAACAACAATAACAAAACACCCTCAGCAAAGACTGCCTACAATGCTCCTGAAGCTAGTAGGGCAGATACTAGTACTCTCATTTCTGACACAGAACACTGAAGCTAAGTGACTCCCTAAGGCTCATAGCTAGTTGTATGTACAAGGTTGGGATTCTCATTAGACTTTCTTGCTGCAGCCAAAGACTTTCCTGTTCTAACACAGCTGCTTCTGACAAGTACATCAACTGCATATTTGAAACTGGCAACTTAAGTTTTTAATCTAATGACTACTGCAAGCAGAGTCATTAAATCCCACCATCCACCAATTTGTATATTTTATTTATTTATTTTTTATTGTGAAAATACCGTACAGAGGGATTACAATTACATGGGCAAGATAATGAGCACATTTCTTATCAAGCATTGTTGCCTCCTCCTTTGTTTCCCCTTCTCATCCTTCCCATCTCCCACCCCTTTAGATCACTAGAAGAGAAGATTTTGGATATATTCACAACAAGGAAATGATAAATAGTTAAAGTGAGGTATATACTAATTACCCCGATTTAATCATTACATAATGAATACCATGTTTCAAAGCATCATATTGTAGGTCAATAAAATATTCAACCATTTTTCAGTTTTCCCATAGGTCAAAATATGGATAATAGGTTGATGTGGTTAGATGAGAAAATGTAGTTCAGTATTACTTTAGTCATATTCCTGAGCCAGTTGAGGGCCTGAGCTTCCTGCAGGTAATTAATTATGTAAAAGGATATGTTAAACATCTACTTTTTTGGGGGGGGGTCCGGTCGTGTGGCCTGAACTCTGGGCCTGGGCGCTGTCCCTCAGCTCTTCAGCTCAAGGCTAGCACTCTACCACTTGAGCCACAGTGCCACTTCCGGCTTTTTTCTTTTTGCTTATGTGGTGCTGAGGAATCGAACCCAGGGCCTCAGGCATGCAAGTCAAGCACTCGACCACTGAGCCACTTTCCCAGCCCCTAAACATCTACTTTTTAAGGTGAAGAATCCTGTCTCATTCATTTTGAATTTTTATTCCTGAGCACAATATCATTCAATTATAGTAACCCAATATATCTGATACAAATGGAATGGATAAAAGTAGATGGATGAGTGGAAGACTTAAATATAGATATGAAAAAGGAGATTCTTTTTTTTTTAGGTTGATTGTGGGGTTTGAACTCTGGGCCTGGGTGCTGTCCCTGTGCTCATCAGCTCAAGGCCAGCACTCTACCACTTGAGCCACAGTGCTACTTCCGGTTTTTCTGGTGGTTTATTGGAGATAAGAGTCTTACCGACTTTCCTGCGTGGGCTGGCTTTGAACCATGTTCTCAGCCTTCTGAGTAGGTAGGATTACAGGCATGAGCCACCAGCTTGAAAAAGGAGTTTTTTATCTTCCATATAAAAAGTCACTCATTCAACAAACATGAGTCCTTACTGTTGGCATCATTTTGAGTTCCACAGAAAATACAATAAGCTAAACAATATGCTTTCTGTCTCAAAGAACAGCATGGTGAATTGGAAGGAACTTAAGGTATGGAGTTGGGATCTTTGCATCCTCAGTCTTGATTCTACTAAGTAATAGTTATTTTGAACACATTTTTTCTTTTCTTTTCTTTTCTTTTTTCTTTTTTCTTTTTTTTTTTTGGTCGGTCATGGGGCTTGAACTCTGGACCTGGGCACCGTCCCTCAGCTCTTCAGCTCAAGGCTAATGCTCTATCACTTGAACCCAGTGCCACTTCTGGTTTTCTGGTGGCTAATTGGAGATAAGAGTCTCACAAACTTTCCTGCTTTGAACTGTGTTCCTCAGATCTCAGCCTCCTGAATAGCTAGGATTACAGGCATGAGCCACCAGTGCCTGGCATGAACACATTCCTAAGTTTAAATTTTTCCAACCTTTAAATCGAGGAAGATATTAATTCTTCATGACAGTTGAAAGGAATATTTATAAAAATGTTTTCTAGATTGCCATGCAATTCCATCATTTTGTGTAAACATTCTATAAACATTTGCTCTTAGTTTATCACATTCAATTTGATCCAGAGTACAGAGTTGTTTTAATCCCTTGCTTTGTTTTGGCAGTGAGGAGTTGGCTGGTGGTCAGTCGTGATGAGATAACTGTCAGTGTCAGTATTCCATATCACCTTCTTCTTCCCTGGAATCTGCTCAAGACACACCACAAAAGCATTTGCTCCTAAGAGCTGGCTAAAGAAAAAGACACATGATTGCTAAGCAAACAGAAAGAACCAGCAGCATATCTGAATGCTTGTGTCTAATGACAATTAATAGGTCATTGTTCATCAACAAAAACAAATGTTTATCTGTCACCTTCCATGTAGTAGTCTCTACAGAAAATACTGTATAAGGAATACTAGAGAGTAACATATATGCAGATGCCACACAAAGTATGATGGGGTTATGCTCCGATAAACTCACTGGAAGTTGAAAAGGTGATAAGCCCAAAAGAAAGTTAGGTTGAGATCTGAAGATCATAGTTTGAAGCCAGCCTGAGCAAGAAAGTCTGTAAGACTCAATTTCCAGCTAACCACCAAAAGAAGCCTGAAGTGGAGCTGTGGCTCAAGTGGTTGAGTGCTAGCCTTGAGAGACAGGGCCCTGCATACATGCCCCAGGACTGGCACAAAAACAAAAACAAAAACAAAAACAAAAAGAAAAGATAGTTTTTACAAAGGCATTTAATACAACTAAGCAATCAAGCATTCTAACTTAGAACATTGGTTGTCTGCCCTGGTGATGTTGTATCTGGTTATAGACAGTAGCTTGTTGCTGCTGTTCTGAATTGAGCAGAATAGCACATTACTCTTGTCCTGTGCTAGCTCAAATTCCAAATCTGAAGTATGGTTTCTAGTGAATGTATGTTGCTTTTTTTGTTTTGTTTTGTTTTGTTTCGATGATTATGGGGTTTGAACTCTGGGCTTCAGGCACAGTCCCTGAGCTTCTTTTGCTCAAGCTGAGCGCTCTACCACTTGAACCACAGCACCACTTCCAGCTTTTTTGAGTAGTTTATTAGAGATAAAGAGTCTCATGGAGTTCCCTGCCTGGGCTGTCTTTGAACTGCAATCCTAATATCTCAGCCTCCTGAGTTGCTAGGATTACTAGGTGCGAGCCACCGGCATCTGGCTCACATTAGTTTTTATTTTATTTTATTTTTTGCACCACTGTAAAGCCAAAAGTTGTAAATCAAACCATCATAAGTTGGGGACTTTCTGTATAAATACAAGAAGATATATTGTCAGAATTTTCTCATTTAATTATGGAGGCCTGGAAGTCCCACTCTCTACTACCTCTAAGATGCAGAACTAAGAAAGGCAGGGATATAACTCAGTCCAACTTCAAAGGCCTGAGAACGCATAGAGCCTTAACAAGTCTTGATCTGAGGTGGTAGACTCTCAGGTCAATACTTGCATTGATACAATAATATCCCAGATCAAAAACAGAGAAGGAAAATTTGTCTTTCCTCTCCAATTTTGTTCTCTTCAGACCCACAGTGGCAGTGGTTTAGGTAATGGTCACTTACATTGAAAAAATCAGTACATTCATGTTGAGAAAGAACAATATATTTCTGGATATGCCTCACAGTCATATCCAGAAATAATGTCTTACTATCTATCTGGGCATCTCTTAGCCCAGTCAAGTTGTGAGTCAGATATGAATGTAAACAATTACAATAGCTGGATGCCTGTGGCTTATGCTTGTAATCCTAGCTACTCTGGAGGCTGAGATCTGAGGATCATGGTTTAAACCCAGCCCTGGTGGGAAAGTCCATGAGATTCTTATCTCCAATTAACCACCAGAAAATCAGAAGTGGTGCTGTGGCTCAAAGTGGTAGAGCACTAGCCTTGAGCAAAAAGAGCTCAGGGACAACACCCGGGCCCTGAGTTCAAAGCCCACAACCAACAAAAATAAATAGGTAAGTAAATAAATAATATAATCTCAGCATGTGACAGCAGAGGTATGAACAGATCAGAAGGTCAAAAAGGTCTGAGTGACTAGCTTTACACAAAATTAAATGAAAAAGAATCTAATTATTAAACTAGATGTTTATCATACAGTGAAGGAAGGACACCTCAGACAAAGCAGCACAAAGATGAAGAACAGATAAATGAAGCAAGAGGAGATGGGACTATGTGACATTGGTAGGACTGAAGGGTACATTGTGTGACAAGGAGTGGGTGAAGATGAGATGGAAAAGCTAAAATAGAACCAAGTTAAAGTGGTCTTGAAAGTCCCCTGAGGACCTGTGGCTCCAGGATATAGAGCATGTATCCCCAGTTCCTAGCAGTTCCTGTGAATAGTCACTGAATGAGAGGATGATTGCTATCAAATTGAAATGGTTTCCCAGTGATCCAACTTCCACAACTTCCCACCCCTTTAGACTTGAGAAGAAGGAAAGATGAAAGGGGGAAAATAAATATTTAGGGGAGAGAAAAGAGAAAAGTAAAGGGAAGAAGGGGTAGATGATGGCTCAGAAAACAGCCATCAAGAACTTAGGGAGTGTATAATTGACCAAAAAAAAAAAAAAACCAAGAAAGAAAGAAGGAAAGAAAGGAAGGAAGGAAGGAAGAGAGAAAGAAAAAGAAAGAGAGAGAGAAAAAAACAGGAAGGACTTAGGGAGTGGTATCTGTTGCCACACATGCAGGTTTGAAATTGTCTTGTTTTCCCTTATGTACACTTGGGCAAGTTAAGCTTCAGTTTCCAAACTGGTCAATGGAAGCAACAGTCACATCTTCGGTAGTACTGTATTGTGGGAAGGACTGGAGAACTATGAAAGTTTTTTAGATGCAGCAAATCCTGAGTACCTTCAAGGCTAGCTTGAGGTCATTGCATTGAGGTTAGGGGTCCTGCAGAGAAGATGTGGGGTGAGGAATTACACAGAGTAGAGACCTAGAACCTGACAGCCCATGACGACTGACTATTTCCAAGAACAGTGGAGAGATTTGCTAATGGCAAATGATTGCCATTTCCCTTGTCAGGTAGTGACAGGAGTTAGTTGACCTGAAAATTCACTAATAGTTCCATTAGAGAGGCCTTGGAAGTAGCCATCTTTTTACTCATCCTGGTCAATTAACAATGAATTAATGCCAGACATATTTTCAATTGAGCTCAATGCTGATTTCTTCCCATTTTGCTAAAAATAGCCCTTAGAGAAGGAACTGATAACCAAGAATTACGCTGCTTTTCTTCCCCAGGGTGTGCTGTTTTCCTCCTCCTCTTTCCCCATCCCTCTTTCTCCCTCTCTTTTTATCTCCTCCTCCTCTTCTTCCTTCTCTTCCTTCTCCTCTTCTCTTTATAATATTTCTTCACAATGGACAAAGTGCTGAGGGAACTAAAGTTTTTTAAACACTTTAACTATCCCTCTTCCAACCTCCCCCTTTTGAATTTGCAAAACAAAAGAGAGTAGGAGTCCTAATTTTTGTTTTGTTTTGTTTTTGTTTTGTGCTAGGCTAGGGAAAATACCTAATACTCTAAAATGGCCAGCACAGTTCTACACTAAATGATTCTGTTTCTATGAGGTACCTAGAGAGGTCAAATACATAGAGATAGAAAATAGAATGGTGGCTGTGCACCAGTGGCTCATGCCTATAATCTTACCTACTCAGGAGGCTGAGAACTGAGGATCATGGTTTGAAGCCAGCCTGGGTTGAGAAGTCCCTGTGTGACTCTTATCTCCAATTAACCACCAGAAAACTGGTGCTGTGGCTCCAAGTGGTAGAATACTAGCCTTGAGCAAAAAGAGTTAAGGGACAGCACCCATGCCCCGAGGTCAAGCCCCATGACTGACAAAAAATAATAGATGGGAAAAAAAAAAAAGAAAATTGAATGGTGGTGGGGGTCAGGTAGGGTAATAGGGAATAAACTTATACAGAATTTTAGTATGAGATGATAAAAGTTCTAGAGATGGATGGTGGTGATGGTTTCTCACCAATGTGAACTCCTTAATGCCACACACTATACTTCAGATAAATGCCCTCCAAAGCCCCATGTGTTAAAGGCTTGGACCCTTGTCCATGACACTATTGGGAAGAGATGGAAGCTTTAAGAGGTGGAGCCTGGTTGGAAGTCTTTTTGTCATATGGGACCATGCCCTGAAAGGGTCAGTGCTACGCTAATGCCTCCTCCTCTTTCTCTTTGCTTTTGCTTCCAGGCTGGCATGAAGTAAACGTGGGCTTCCTCTGCCCTGAACTCTTACCATGACATACTGCTTCTCCACTGGCCCCAAAGCAGCAGACCCATCAACCACAGGCTGAAGACCTCCAAATCCATGAGTCAACATAAACTTTCCTTCTTTTTAATCGATTGTCTCGGATATCGGTTACAGTGACAGAAAGCTGACTTATACACCACAAAACTGTTGGCTTAAGTGGGTGACCTGGTACGTTTTATGTTATCCATAATTTATCATAATTAAGATGTTTTCTTCTCTTTGGAGTGGTCCTAAAGTGTAAACTCAGGACCATGTGCTTGTGAAGCAGGTACTCTACCACTTAGATGACACACAAAGCCTTTTCTGCTTGTGTTATTTTTCAAATAGGCCTCAGCATTTTCTTGGCTAGCCAGGGTGAAAGTCATCCCATTTATGAGGAGGATTACAAGCATGTGCTTCCGTGTCCAGCTTTTGACTGGTTGAGATGGGACTTTTGTAAACTTTTGCCTGCACTGGCCTCAAACCAAACCCTGCGGATTTTAGCTTTCTGAGTAAGCAGAGGTTTAGACCTAAGCCACCACCGCGCCCACCTTTGCTTCTTCTTTCCTTATGCAGCCAACTTTTCTTCACAATGTAGGTTAATGGGGGTAAATTATCATAGGAAATAAAACTGTTAAGAATGAAAAAAATACAAATTCATTTATGAAAGAAATCAGTTCATTTATAAAAAATATCCTGTCCCAGACTTATCAAAAGTAATTTTTCTCTTTTGCCTCAAAAAGAATACAGAATCTGTTTTCAGATGTGGGAAGGAACTATCCTGAGCAGAGTCAATTAAAATCAATTAATTTATTACAATATTACTGAACCCCCCCACCCCAATCTCCTTTCTCTGCTTTTCTAATTCACCACTATTTTCCTCTCTTATGAGATTTGCCTAATTAGGAAGAGTGAAAGATTCCACACTTGTTTACATTTCCCTTTCCTCATCAGTAACATAGAGATAATGAAAGAACCTGTCTTATCAGGACATTGAGAGGATTAAGTGAATAAGTACATCTAAAAGAAGAAAGCCTTCTTTTTATTATTTAGCTTTAGAAGGCTTAGTGGATTATGGGAGGCCTGGCCAGGGTAGCTCAAGCCTGGAAGGAGACTCATCCCTTTCTACCCCACATAGCTTGAGGTAAGTTCCACCTTCAAACAAAACCTGACCAGAAAAGGATCCATAGGTATGAAGACATCCTACCTCTGCCAGCTTCACCAGTCAACACATTATATTTAAGGTCCTGTAGGGGAAATTGGAGGCCTGGTCATTGGTCCTGAATGGTTAACACTCACGTTACAAAGAGAAGTTTCCAATAGATAAGGTGACGAGAGAAAGAGAAAGATAAAGAGAGAGAGGAGACTTACTATGTGCTCAGTCCTTTGTGTACACACACACACACACACACACATACACCACACACACATGATATATACACAAAGGACTGAGCTATATATATATATATATATATATATATATATATATATATATATATATATATATATATATGTTGTATCCAAGTACAGAAAAAAATCCTGAGACAAGAGAGTGAGACTGGCTTGGCGTGGTAACTCTTGGTGTACTCATATCCTCAGGCCCCACTCTGGAACCTGAGTCTGAATCTCCAGGGGTGAAAGTCTTGGGAAGCCCTATTTTTTTTTAATATAGCTTCAAAGCAACACTTCCTGGCAGAGTAATTTCAGACATGTTGGTTTAGAAGGGGTGAGAGTAAAAGTTCTATTCTCCATATCTGAGAATTTTCATTTCATTTTTTTTGTTACAAACTAAAGTGAAAAGCAAAATAGCAGCGCTCTCTCTCTCTCTCTCTCTCTCTCTCTCTCTCTCTCTCTCTCTCTCTCTCTCTCTCTCTCTCTCTCTCTCTCTTTCCTTGTCTTTCTGGGGGGGGGGGGACAAGAATATCAACCTGATACAGGTGGACCTGTTGCAACAATGAGAAGTACAAGTAGTCATGTCCAAAACGAGCTTTACAACGTCGGTGGGGGGGGGGGGGGGAAGGGGGGAAGGAGAAGGATTGGGATTGTGGGGGAGGGGGGAGGCTGGGAAGGGATGTGAAGGGTAAACACAGGAGGAGGCTGCAATGCTTGGTAAGAAATGTACGCATTATCCTACCCATGTAATTGTAACTCCTCTGTACAGTATGTTCACAAATAAAATAAGACTAAATTAAAAAAAAAAAGAATATCAACCTGAGAGATTATATCTTAGGGGCCTTTTGCCTTTGAAACCCATTCGGGAGGATTGGCATGAGTGTCTGGATCCACAAATTACAAACTGAAATGCTAGGAAGACTTCGGTGTTATTTAAACTTCTTGGGCTGTGTTCTCATGCACTGTGACGTCAGCACATCCCAAGACTGAGTTATAGCTTTGCATTCAATCAGGAATCATGTATTATTCTCTGTGTTATCCATTACTGCTTCCCCACTGCTTGGAAGACAGAGTGACAGCAATGCACACCACGGGCAAGCACCTGAGGGGCTTTAAACCTATCAATAATAAGCATTGTTCTCAGAAAGATTTTACTCAGTGGAAAAAGCAGAATGGAACTGCCTTTCCAATGGCCAACAGAGGCTGTGAAATTGTTTCCCATTAAATGTGCAAATTCTGAAGCTACAGAATTCGGCCACCACCTCATTTATGTTTTAGGCATTTGGTTTCAACTGAATAAAAAAAGCTATATCTATTCATATTAAATATAAAATGATTACTGGACGCCCTACTTTTCACATTTAACTGCTTAACAAAACACTAAAATTCAATCTATGTAAAATTAATGAGTTGGTGGTGAGCCTCTTGTTTATGTTTAATCAAAAAATTACATTTGGAGTCTTGAAGGCATATTAATTGAAGTTTATCAAGAAGGCAGTAAGTATTTAGACACAAACACAGATGTGAAATATATCAGTACTCCTGCCTGTAATTATCTATCACTGTTGCCTTGCAGACCTAATGCCTTTCAATCAAAACAAACCATGTCTTACATGATTGGAGCATTTTAGACGTTAGACTGTTGGGTATATTTTAATTTTTCCTTTAAAATTTGATCAAGCTACATAAAGAGAATATCTACTTAGGTTGTTGTTTGAGCTAATGAGGTAAGGCACTGGTAATTAGCATATAGTACTATATGCTGATATGCTATATCCTGATACTGCTAGCTACATCTCTGAGGTTAGAATGAACATAAAGCATGCTTTCACCTAGCTTCTTTGTGTAAATAATGAGAAAACAATCCCTTGACCCAAGGGCCTTCTTAAATAATCTGACAGTAAGTTGGGAATCAAATGTAGCAAGGACCAATATTTTCCCATATTTAGCCCCTTAAAAATGCAATAAAGTCAGCTGACAGTTCTGCATCTTCCTGTGTCACTATAGCCAACAGACCTGTTAACTAGCTGGATTGGCCTATGTTGGTCTGGCTTCCTTGAATATGGAAGTTGAGATTCCTTTTATTTTTATTTCCTTATCATTATTATCTCTTTCCATTTGTTTCTCTCTACCAATCTAAATATCTAGCCTTCTTTCCCACTTAAGATTTTTGCCTAACATGGGCCTAAAGTAAACCAGTAAGAAACTTGGTGTCCTCCAAATGCTTTATTGCTTATCAGTGTGGAGGTTTTAACACAGAGAAGTATAACTCTATTATATTTGACCATTGGACATTGAACAGAATATGGGTAAGACATGGTTCATTCAGCATCTCTGAGACCACAATGTTCACTTAGTTCACCTGTTGCTCAGGTACTGTACAAGGAAAGCATAAGGCTGGTTCAGAGGGCTTCTCTCAGCTGTCCTACAGACAGGGTACCACCAGCTAAGTGCTTCCTCTTCCACATTTATCACCATCCTCATAACTTCCCTGGGAAGTGGAAAGTGTTCTATTGTTTTAACAAGTGAGAAGACCCAAGGAGGGTGGTGCATGCCTGTAATCCCAATTACTCAAGAGGCAGAGGTCAGTCAGCAGGGTCATGTTTCTAGGCCAACCAAGTGCCTACCTCAACAAATCAGCTAAGTGCATGCCTGTGTTCTCAGGTAAGTGGAAGGCCATAGGTAGATGGATTGAGGTCTGAGATAGGTTCTGAGCAAAAGTATGTGACCCTATACAAAAAAAGGTAACTATAGCAATAAAGGGCTGGTTGGTATAACTCAAGTGATACAGTACCTGATTAGCAAGTGCAGTGCAAGATCCTGAGTTCAAACCCTAGTATGAGGGTAAAGGGAAACTGAGTCATAGAGCAGTTATGTAACATACTCAAGATTTAGATGTTTAAAATGACTAAAATGAAATGAATGTAGGACTTGAAATGACAAGAGTTGAGATCTGAACCCAGGGCCAAACTCATTCCAAACACATTCTACTATGCTGTCCTATCTTCTTTATGAATACTTACATTGTAGATCTTTTTACATTTTTTTAATGAGTATTGATAATGGAGCTCTTGGTAACCTGATTCTTCAGTCCTTTCCTGAGAGGAGAATCAGAATATTTACTCATTTATATCAGGACTCTGGACAATATGTCTCATCTAAGCAACCAAGTTCTCATGCCTTTTGCATATCCTCTATCACATTTGCTCACTACATTTTACTGTTTGCCCAAGGTTTCCCACAAGAAACATAAGTCTTTGTCTAGCAATATAGCATAGTAGTTGTAAACATATATTCTCAAGGCAAACTTGTTCCTTCATTTATTATGCAATCTTGGGGAAATTGTTTATATTTTTTAAGTCTCAGTATATTTACTAGCCCAAAAGTGATGATGATGATGATGATGATGATGATGATGATGATGATGATGATGATGATGAAAGCTATGTGTAGACTACATGAGAATGCACAGACAGTTCCTATTATGAAAGAAGTAGCTACTGTTGATTTGCTTTAACTCATGACTACTTTTTAATTGGAAGACAGTTAAGATCCCTAGATCCAGAAGTAGGACAAGGTCATCTTCCAGATTAGATCAAGTAGTAGAAACACAAATGAGTTAGAAGTGGAGAGATCATTTCAATTCTATCTTCAGCCTTCTTGTGTCAGTTTTTTCATTACTATAACAAATCTCCAAGACAATAAACTTAAAAAGACAAAGGTTCATTTTTGCACACTATCTTAGAAGTTTCAGTCCATGACGGGTAGGCTTGTTGTTTGATGCCTACAGTGTCACATCATGGCAGGAGCATATGGCAGAGCAAGACCATTTGCTTCGTTGTGGGAACACAGAAGGAAGAAGAGGAAGAGGCCAGGTCCCTATTTCCTTCAATGACATGCTCCCAGTGAGTGCGAGAGCTCCAATGAGATCCCACATTTTAAAGTTTTTACCATTTCCTAACAGCACCAAGTTGGGACTAAGCCTTTAGCACATGGGCCTTTGGGGGGCATTCCAGATACAAACGATAACATCTACCATGACTGACTTGGGGCAAGGCACTCTTCCTATGTAGCCGTCAGTTTTCCCTTCCCTCAAATAAAAGTAGATCAGTCTGTCCCCTCAGGTCCCTGCCAGTGTTAGCATTCTGTGAGGCATCCAGGCAATCATGAGTCAGCCTTGAGCCTGAGAGCTTGTAATTTCTGTACCCTGCTTGAATACCACCTCCTAGCCCAGGGAACCCAGGCTATTTCCAAACTCTGCACTTGAATGCCCAGAGCATTTGCTAACACCTCCCCAGCCCCCAGCCTCACCCCCAGCCAGCTCCCACACCTCTTTAATCTGAAATCCTCATTAGTTCCAACTGCAGGCCATCTATTACCTTATGTCCATAATGGGAGTTAATTTCTGTTGGGATCAGATGGTCTTCCCCTGGAAATTTTTATTCATATTTCTTTCCTGTTTTGTGATTCTCAATTGGAGTTTTCTAATAACAGATCATTTCTTTTTGTCTAACTTTAATCTGGTCCTGCTTGACAAGCCCCATCCTTTTCATTGAAGGGTAAGACCACTTAAAGGAAGGCCAATAAGCCCTTGCGCTGCTCGGCCGGCTGGGGTGATTTGTCACCCGGTGCAGTGGTGGTCACACCAATGGATTTATCTCAAGGTAAATGGAGATGCTGAGACCCGGGACCTGGAGCTTTGATTAAGGCGCCCTTTTTGTAGTGTTGATAGATGTTGCTTGTGTTTATCTATTTGAAATGCCACTAAATCTGTGAATACAATGGAAAAAGAGAGTACTTTGCCGCTGCAAACATATTAGTGATTTATGTTTCAGGAAGAAGCACAATAAAGAGACAGAGGCTATTAAGAGCAGCTATTTTCATGAGAGATAGTTCTGCTTTAAAACATTATTAACCCCACCTTGATAAAGACTTACATGCATGCATAATCATGTTTACTTGCCCCTTTTGTTTGGTGCAATATGCATTGGAGGCACACATCCTCCAAATATTAATAAGTTAGTCAGCAGAATATTTACAGCAAAAGACACCTCACCCAGAACCGTTCTGCATGTAAATTTCCTCCTCTCAAGATACAGACACATAATAAACTTATCTAGGAAGCTTTGGAGTTTATATGGACTTCATATTGCTCAAAGCACTCTCAAATCCGGCTCACCATCATTTGCTGTATCTCCCCCAGTCTCCCCCCCCCCACCTTGTGCTGTAGTAGAAATAACCAGTAGGATGACACGTAAAGATTATAATGCATGGATATAACTTATAACATGAATCAATGTCATCAGGACGCACCCATTTAAATGAATAGGGTCAGATGAGAGTGCTGTATCACCCTGACTTGTGTGACAGTTATAAATGCATCACCTCGTATGCATAATAGGAGTGTACAAACCAGAAGAGATTTGTAAACTTGGTTCATTTCAAGCAGAACTGACCTGCAGGAATGGAAACATGGAGGGGAAAAAGGCATCTGGGTTGGAACTGTCTGGAAAGAAGCAATTCTTGTTTGGCTGTTGCATGGGGGGAAAAAAACTCTAAGGAGGATTTTGTGTCTTCCAGTTCCACCCAGAAGGAACTGAGAGTCCATAAAATCAGCCTCAGTGGTACGTGCCATGTATTGAGGCTGTTCACTTTCAGAGGATGCAGGGCTGCATGGAGTAGAGGGAGGAATGGTAGTGTTCTGATGGAGTGGGGCACAAGGTGAGGAGAGAGAGAGAGAGAGAGAGAGAGAGAGAGAGAGAGAGAGAGAGAGAGAGAGAGAGAGAGAGAGAGAGAGAGAGAGAGAGAGGAAGAGAGAGGGAGAGAGGAAGAGAGAGGAAAAGAGGGAGAGAGGGAGAGAGGAAAAGAGAGGAAAAGAGGGAGAGGGAGAGGGAGAGGAGAGAGAGGAAGAGAGGGGGAGGGAGAGAGAGGGAGGGAGAGAGGAAGAGAGGGAGAGAGGGAAAGAGAGAGGAAAAGAGGGAGAGAGAGGAAGAGAGGGAGAGAGAGAGAGAGAGAAAGGGAGGGAGGGAGGGAGGGAGGGAGGGAGGGAGGGAGGGAGGGAGAGAGAGAGAGAGAGAGAGAGAGAGAGAGAGAGAGAGAGAGAGAGAGAGAGAGAGAGAGAGAGAGAGAGCCCAGACAAGAAACATAACACTTCAGGTGAGTTGGGCCTGTCAGCGTTCACACAGTGAAATTCAGGGTTCGGAAGGTTGTGTCCCGCGCTCTGATTTACTGCTTGATTCCAGGGATGTCCCTTGAGCCGGGTGCCCGCCGTTGGAGGGGGACGCAGGGCTAGGCTGCCAGGGCGCAGGAGATCTGGGGCTTGGCACCACCCAGCGCCGGGCGCGGAGCGCAGCGCTCCGGCGAGGCCACACCTGCACCTCATTTGCTGGCGAGCGGCGCCATGACCCGCCTGCTGATGGGGCGCCTTCGCTCGCATCCTCGGGATTATGACAAGTTATTAATTGCTACCATTAGCCGCAGCAGCCTGCCCGAGATCTCTGCTGCTCTCTGGAGGTGAGAAACCGCGCATCCGAATGCCCAGGGAGAAGAGGGGGTCCCTCCCCCTCCCCCTGAGCGCGCGGGCCAAACGGAGCCACAATCTGCCCAAAAGGGATTGTGAGATGGTGAATAATTTATTAGAAAACATTTTTCTTTGTCCTTCCCACAGACCCACAAATCCTCCCCAAACGCTCTTTACCAGCCTTGCAGATAATGTACTTACACATCTCACAGCCTGCTAAATAGACTGAAGAGGCCGTGGGGTTCACCCTCCACGCTGGCTGCGGCTGTCGGGACGGCGCAGACCCGACGCGCCGCCCCTGCCAAGGCCCTGCTCGGGCTGGAGAGCTAATTAGGCCGCTCTGCAGAGGTGGGTAGACGCCGGCATGGCTGCCCCGCCTCCTCCCCGGACCCCCGCTTGCTGTAGAGATCCCACCGCCTGCACACGTGCTCTATCCTTGCAATCCACACCCCAAGTATTGCCCCAGCTTCCACATTAGGGAGTTGTTCTGGCCCCCTTGCATCTTCTAGCGCCCAGGGTGGCCATGGCCCGCAGGTGTCTCTCTTGTCAGGATTGTGCACCTCCTCTCCCAAGGGTGCTGAAAAGAAAGACCCAGGCCTCGACATTTCCCCTCTGGACCTGGAAGTTCAAAAGGAGTCAATATCCAGTGCAGACAAGTAATCGCGACACAGAGCAGCAAGGCCCCAGGTGCTATGGCGGCACCAAGGAGAAGATGGTTGATTCCAGGGCTCGAGGCCAGCTTTATGGAGGATAGGACTTTGAGATACAAAAATTTTGAAATGACACAATGTGGAATTGGAGCCAGGAATGTGACATGCGCCAAGTGCCTGTGGCTCACCATCTATAATCCTAGCTATGCAAGAGGCTGAGACATGTGGACCACAGTTTGAAGTTAGCCCAGCCAGGAAAATCCATGAGATCTCTTATCTCCAATTAACTACCAAAAAGTGAAGTAGAGCTGTGGCTCAAGTGATAGAGTGCCAGCTTTGAGCATAAAAGGTAAGGGACAGCACCTGGGACCTGAGTTCAAGCCTCAGTACTCACACACACACACACACACACACACACGCACATGAATGTGACATGAGTGTGATTCCTAAGCCAAGGGTTCTATGATACCATGATACTTTCCTCTTTGAAGTCCTAGAGTTTCTCAAAGCAATGTTCCTATATATTTGTAGGGTATTGGTGGATTGGTGGTCATCCAACCAAACTTTGGCAAGCCCTTACTATATGCCATGCCCTGTACTGGTCTTCAGGGATGCCTTCCATGAGGACTGCTCAGAAACTGAAGGAACAGAACAAAAGCTGCAGGGGTCAAATTAGGGTGAGTCAAGCAAAAATGAGCTAACTTCACTTTTTGAGTTTGAATGTATCTTCATGACAAACATGAGTATGTGGATCCTACTGTTTGTTAGTGCATGACAGCCCAGTGCTACAGGTAAGTTGCATATAGAACATAGGCATGTGTGTGCGCACGCACACACACACACACACACACACACACACACAGGACTAATATCTCCAAAAGGAACATACTCTTGAAGACCTTAGAAGTTCATTTATCTATTTGATTAAAACATTTCGAGCACTTAGGTGAGTCAGGTCCCCTTGACAGGTGTCAGTCACCTTACACCCAACAGCTTCTGATCTGTAGTGGCCTATCAACCACTGTAGAAGATAGTCTCAGGTATAAAAAGTTATAATTGTATGTGATTGTATGTGATCCATACCCTAATGAAGGGAGGTATCAAGTACATCAGGAAAAGAAAGGAGAAAGCAACTAAGTCAGGCCTGAAAGGATACAGGAGACTCCATAGATAAGAAAGGATGCTAGCTGCATCTTGAAAGGTGAGTCTTGAGAAAGTACAAAAGAGCTTCATCCATGGGATGGAGAAGGAAAGGGGGGAAAGTGCTACTGCTCAAGGAGTCCAGGCTAAAGGAAGACTTGGTTAATTGGAATTATTTATTCACCCATTCATTCCCAAAACATCAAACCATGCTGTCATGGACTAAATGTTTGTATCCATCCCTGCCAATACATATGCTGTACCTGTATTTGGAAGAATAAGTAATTAAGGTTAAGTGAGTTCATAAGGCAAGGCCCTATCTGATAGGATTAGCATCCTTTTAAAAAAGAAACCCCAGAGCTTATTCTCTCTGTGTGTGCATGAATAAGGAAAGGGCTCAGGAGTTGGCCATCTGTAAACCAGGAAGTGATGAAGTAGTGGAAATAGTGATCTCACTACCTTCATCTTGGACTTTCACACTGAAGAACTTGGAAATAGATTTCTGTATCCTACGCCAATCAGCCTATACTAGATTTTGTTTTGGTGGCCGAGGCAGACTAATAAGTGTGTTCCTAGAACAAATTCCAGCCCTAAGAAATCAAAGACAGCCTCTCTCCCTCCCTTCAGAAGCTCAGGACTGTGAAGGAGGCATAGCACTATACAAACAATGACCAAAGTAATCTCTCTTTGGGATTCTAGGTGATCATCTGCTTGAAATAATCATGATTTATTTTTATGTGACCAACTTTCTCTTCTAAACATATTAGGTATGATGGGAGGATTTGATTGGGAGCTATTCATTCTGTTTACCGACATTTCAATTTCCTTTCATTCAGCAAATTCTCTCTACAACTGTATGGTAGCTGAGGCGGTGTGTGATTTGCTCTAAAAATGAATTGTGAACAAATGTGGCAAGTGTCACTTGCAGGTGGAAGCCTTTAAGAGCCAGTTAGTAATTTGCCAAGTTTCATTCTCCTACGAAGCAACCATTCCAGGCAAGGCAGTCTCTGTCAGCCCACATCTCTGAATGAGGGAAGAAAGGGCAGAATGTCTATGAAGAACAGGCAGTGAAGAACTGAATCTTTAGTGTTTGAAGCTACTGAGGGTTTACTTGTTATTGTAGCACAATCTACCCTAATATGACTGGTATAAGAATAATGGGTAACAGATTCTGATCCTTCTCACCCTGATAGATACTTTGGGACATGGGTCTTGTATCTGAAGCTGTAACCAGGACCTATGCCAGAGATCAAGAGACAGGACTTCCAGTTTCTGCTCTGTCTACATGTCACTTTTACCCACCATTAGGTTATAAAGTACATTAATGGATTTCCTTATAAGCAATAAGCACTAAGGATTTAACTTCCTCATCTACCTTTTCAACATTTTATCCTTCATCCTTCATATAAAATCTGTTAGCAGTGAGCTCTCCCTCCCTCCAGACCCCCTCTCCCCCGCCACCTCATGCAGCTGTGTCCTTCAGAGACTCAAATTGCAACAAGGCTTGCTAATTTTTCAGAGGACTTCAGTCTTTTGTACCTTGTTCATGAGCTCTAGAGCAAAAGGCTCTGGAATTGCGCACATGGCTTTAAATCCTTGCTTTACTCCTTACTAATCATGTGGCTACTTTTTGAGTTCCAATTTCCACACCTAAAAAATGTAAATAAAATAGTACCTACCTCATGAAGATGTTTTGTCATTAAATGAGAGAAGGTAATAAATACAGAGCTCAATAAATAGTAATTATTACTACTGATGGTATTATCATTATTGTTTCTCCATCAAGATTAGCTTCAAAACCAAATGTTAAATGTTCTAATCATAGATGTATGCAATAGATGCAATCCTAGCCCTCAGGAAGCTGAAGCAGGCCAGTTGAAAGTTCAAGACCAGCCTGGACTACATAGCAAGATCCTTCCTCAAAAACAACAAAAACAAAAAATGTCTTTATCAAAAAGTCTGTTTCCTATAGAACTTCTTTAAGGAATAGCTGGGAGAGGGTGATTTGGAATAAATGATTTTCCATCTTATGTCCAAGGATTGTGATCCTTCAGCAGCACAGAGCTTCCTAAGGGAAATAAAACATCTCAGAAAAGTTCCAGTCCAATGAACATCCTGCCAAGAAGGACCCAGGTTGAGGCTGGCATTGATCGAGTTGTGCCACTTTCACGAGTTCTGGAAACTTTTTGTCATTGTCATCTTTCCTCCTCCTCCTCCTCCTCCTCCTCCTCCTCCTCCTCCTCCTCCTCCTCCTCCTCCTCCTCCTCTTCCTCCTCCTCCTCCTCCTCCTTCCTCCTCGTCCTCCCCTCCTCCTCCTCCTTCCTCCTCCTCCTCTTTCCTCCTCCTCCTCCCCTCCTCCTCCTTCTTCTCTTTCCTCCTCCTCCTCCCCCTCCTCCTCCCCCTTCCTCTCCTCTTCCCCATCCTCTTCCTCCTCCTCCTCTTCCCCCTCCCCCTCCTCCTCCTCCTCCTCCTCCTCCTCCTCCTCCTCCAGAATATTGGGGGGGGCAGCAAGAGGGGGCAGTTGTGAGGCTTGAACTCAGGACCTGGGCACTGTCCCTGAGTTCTTTTGCTCGAGGCTAGCCACAGCTTCACTTCTGGTTTATGAATGATTAACTGGAGATAAGAGTCCCATGGGGACTTTTCTGCCTGGGATGGCATTGCACCATGATCCTCAGATTTCAGCCTCCTGAACAGCTAGGATTACAGGTGTGAGCCACTGGGGCCTGGCAACTTGCCTTCTTTTATAGTTTCTCTTTGGCATATTAAGCAACTCCCTCTTTGGAGAAAGATTATCTCCTTTTTGAAAGTAACCAGACCACCTGTCAAAGCTGGACTTGAGAAAGGAGTTGAATGGCTGACCATGGGCAGTCTGGCCTGACTCTGGTTTGGGTAATTACACTGGCACTGGCTGCTTCTCTGTGCATCAACTTGGCTTTCTGGTGCCAACCCTCTTTCTGAGCTCCCGGGATGTGCCTGGAGAGAGTCTGGATCTGTCTGAGACAGCGTGGAGTAGAATGTGATTGACATGGGAACTCTGAGATGCCTGCTTGGGATTATAGAAATTAGTCACTGTCTGAAGAGGTGGCCACTAACAAAAGAGGAAAAATAGAAAGAGCACCAAACATTCTGCCCTAATTCCCTCCTGTTGTCAACATAGAATATACTTGAACACTGAGTGTTAAAAGAAATGATTTGATAAACTTCTAGGAGTTTACCAATGGCCAGGCCATGTGCGTTAGGCCAGTGATATAAGGATTCATAAGGCCCTGGCTGTGTCTGTGAAAGGAGGGCCTCCCACCTCAACAAAGCCATGGGTACCAGTGTAAGCAGCCTACAGAGCATGGAGGTGAGTATTGAGGAAGACATAAGGGTATCAGGTAGCATCTGCTGCTCCCCCCAATGGCAGCATGGTAGCTTTTGTGGCTCAACACAACAAGAATAGCACAGCAGCACACACTGTGAAAGAACAGGGTGCAGTGGGGCTACAGGGAAGCCTCTCTACACTTGCCACAGCATCAAGCATGCGGTGAAGTGCCAGGTCTGCAGACAATCTGGGCACATTCACAGGGATGTTTGTGTTTGCAGCCATCATGAACAGAACCCCTCCGAAGAGCAGAGTGTTGCTTTAACTGTCCTGCCTCCTTTGACCAGTTTACCTGTACCAGATCCTCCCTCCCTTTAGTGGAGCAATCCCACCTGTGTTTTCTCACATGCAGGTGTTTGGGGCTCAATTACCACATATGCTGAGGCTTTCCAAAAGGGGTTGTGAGTTGCAGCAGATGTTGCCTATGAGTGGTATTTAGCAGCCATGTGTCCAACTCCATTAATTTGCGTACAGTCAGTTGAGGCCTCTTTGTGTGACCTTCCAAACATCACCAGCCTTCTTGGACCTCCCACACCTTTTTCGAATATTCTCTTTGTTTGCCCTTTCTGCCAAGGACTTCACCTGAGTTGGAGTTTTGTGGGAGTGTATGAGTATTCAGGACCTAAACCAAAGAATTATTACTCAATACAGCCTATACCTTCAGGTGGAAAGCAGCAGTAATTCCAGTGTGTCTGTGAATTCATTTTGAGGTCTATTCTTGTAACACTGTGGAGTAGTGGGTCAGAGTACAGCCCCTGGCTACCCATGTCCTGTGGCTCTGTGACCTCACCTCTGAGGTAAGGGGTCATAGCAGGTCAATTTCAGAGGGTCGTAATGGGGACTACATGGGTTAATCCATGTAGAGCTTTTTGAACAAAGCTCTTTAAATACGTCTTAGCACTATAACAGATAGTAAGTACCCAAAGAAGGATGGATTCATTCACTTGCTGGTCTAGAATGCTAACTCTGCGTTAGTCATCATGCCAAGTGTAGTAAGACTACAGTGAGCAAAAGAAACCTGGCCCCAGCCCTTATACCTGGACAATGAAGACTGAGATGGCTGAAGACCTCCAACTCACTAGGTTAGGGCAGAGGAGACCTTCTGGAACAGAGGAGTTTGCTAAGACCTTGGGACTGGGTATGGCCAGGGGGGTCACTCTGGAACAGTGAGATAGAATAACAGAGAAGAGCTGTGGAAAGGTCAAAAGGGGATGTGGAAGGCTTTAGAGACAAGGGCAAGGAGGTGGGTGTGAAAGGCTTTTTAGCACTGATGAAGTGCTGTGCTCTTTCTTGGAAACAGCTGGGGAGAGGGGCAGAGTAAACCCCTGTGCTTAGTCTCCTCAACTCTTCCATGCTCATGTGCATTTCCACTGTCATTGTTTACAGTAAGAAGTACACAGTCCTTCTCCCCAGTCACCCTGTGAGTTTCTTGAAGTTAGAAACTGTGCCTGATATTTCTTTGACTCCTCTCTAAACACTGGCAGGCAGGCAGGCTTCTTGGAAACTGGGGCCCAACTACCCATGCTATCCAGGTCTTAGCACTTACGTTAGACTTTCTGTCACTGTGACAAATGCCAGAGAAAAACAACTTAAAGGGAAGAATTATTTGACTCACGGTTTCAGAGGTTTTTGTCAAGGGCCAGCTGGCTCCATTGCTTTGGGTCTGAAATGAGGAGAATATCAAAACAGCAAGTGTGTCTGGCAGAGGTAGATCACCTTGTGGTAGCCAGGAAGCAGAAAGATGAGGGGACCCGGGGAAAGATTTTCTGCAAAGGTACACCCTCAGTGATCCACTTCTTCTGCTAGGTCCTTCCTCCTACAATTCCTACCACTTGCCAAAATATCTGGGGTTCAAATGTTCAACATACAAACCTGTGAAATACTGTTTGATATTTACGCTACTACAGCAAGTCTGACATCATCTGAATTCCAGTGTCACTCCCCATCACCTGCAACTTCCCATCAACATGGACAGGGCTTATCCCTCACACCCTGCTCTGAGAACCAAAGTTTCTCCACGCTCTTTACCTGAGACACCTGACCCCAATTGTCCATCACCATTCCCAACATTGCTTTCATTCAGAGGGCTTTCTTTTTGCCCCCAATCCAATGTTGTTATTGTTCCAAGAACACCTGTTTAAGCTTTTACTGACTAGATGCTGTGTAGTGGAGTAGGGACAGCCTTGGAGTCACCAGCTCTGAGATTTGAACCCTACCTGGTAGTTATGAACTATTCAGAAAGTTAAACATTGTGAGTGCCATTCCTCTCATCTGCAAAACAGGGCTGCTATTTACCTACAAGGTTGCTGTGAGAATAGTGGTTATATAACAAGGTAACCATAACTGTTGATATCGGTGTTCCTGCCAGGTAACTTTTGGTGGTAACAAATTAAAAAAAAACACCCTTTTCAGGATCTATACTACTATGTAAATTAGTCTCAGTCTAATGCTGAGATGTTTTTCAAACTTTCCTGAAGATACTCGCAGATGTAGGAGTGATTATAAATAAGAGCAAGTGGCTCAAGTTGTTTTTCTCTAGAGCAGCAAGTGTACAGCATCCAGAACAATTAAATCGTAATTCAGGCCAAATTTCCATCAAAATACTGATGAGTTTTAAACCCCTGAAGCTTTGCTCATGTCACTGACTGACGGAAACAGCAGTCACATTCCAGACCTTTGCTGGAATCTCCACTTTGTAATTAGTAGGAGTCCGTTCATTATCATGGGCTCGGTGTGTGCTTATGAAAGAAAGAGAATGAGGGACAAGAAAACAAATTAAAAAACATGAATTGGGAGAGGAAGAGAGATTAGAACTTACTTAAAATTCAGGAATATAATTACAGGTTCAGCTTAACCACATACTGAAGTTTGGAAAACCCACACTGATTACAGCCAAACTTAATAAATTCAGGTCTTGGCTCCAGGGCCATGAAAACAAGAATTGTAAAGAGCACCATACCTGTCTTTCTGTCCTCTTTTCATTTATCTGTCTGTCCTGTCTCTGTATTCTCACTGCCTATACACTTAAGCCTGAGGACAAGAAGGAAGGGAAAGAAAGAGGATAGGAGGAAGGAAAATGAGGAAGATGAGCAATTTATGGAGCACACAGGGTTGGGAAATATCTGTTTTTCCAATGGCCATTTGGAAATTTATAACATCATTTGTGAGTCATACAAAACTGGCCTACAATCAGTTGACTCTATTGTTGCTTTGGGTGAGGGAAGCACATCATGGTAGAAGCACATGGCAGAGCAAAATCATTTGCCTCATGGCCAGGAAGTAAAAAAGAGGAAGATAAAAGGACTGGGAGCTCACAATTCCCTTCATTGTTAGGCTGCAATAACCTAAAGACTTCCCACTGGACCTCACCTCTTAAAAGTTTCAATTACTCCTAGTAGCACCACCCATGGGACCAAGATTTTGACACATGGGCCTGCAAGATCCAAAGCATAGCATTCTCTTTATATGTAAAACATCCAAGGGATTGGGAGCATGAAATAAGATAATGTACATGAAGCCCTTAATATACAAAGAAAATGCTCAATAGTCTCTTTAGATTATTTTCTTTTTTCTCTCCACGAAATGATGAAGTAGGGCTATTACCATCATTTTGTGGATGAAGACACTGGCAATTGGGAACAGTAAGTGGACTAGGAGCTCCATGAAAGTGAGAACCATGCTCACCTTGGTCATTGCGCTGCCAGGCACATGGGCAGTTAAGTTCATGGAAGGTCTGTTTATCTATGGTTGAGGGAGAGTTTAAATGCCAATTCTGGATCCAAGATCAATGTCTTTCCAGTATCATATCATCCCCAAATAACCCTCTATTTCTGTGGGAAGTATAGAAGAGTGGTAGAGGGACAAACAGCCAGGAACTAAAATCTAAGTTATAGAACTGTTTTGTGGGCCTACTACAGATACGTACTGCTTAATGACAAGCATACATTCCTGTCTCATCAGATGATTTAGCTGTGTGTACGTCACAAAAAACCTGGATGGTGTAGACCCACTTGATGTGACCTCTGGTTACTATCAAGATAGAAGGTAAGTAGGCACAGTGGCTCACACCTGTAATCCTCACTATTCAGGAGGCTGTGAGCTGAGGATCACTATTCAAAGCCAGCCTGATCAGGAATGTCCCTGAAATGCTGATCTCCAATTAACCACCAAAAAAAAAAAAAATCAGAAGAGCAGTGTCTCAGGTGCTTTGTTAGTCTTGAGCACAAAAGCTGAGGAACAGTGACCAGACTCTGAGTTCAAGCCCCAGGACCAGGACTGGTACCCACTCAAAAAACAACAACAACAACAACAACAACAAAAACAGCACACAAAATAAACACAAGATGTCTGAGCTTCCCACAGCAAAGCAGAGCATTCTGCTTCACCTTAAGCTTTTTTTTTTGGCTAAGTAGAAGATGTGCACTCTAATGATAAGAAGTGTAACACAGAAAACAAATAACAGAATTATTTATTAACATTCCCAATTATTATGTGCCGCAGATACCATGCGTGCTGTACTTTCATCCATTTGCAGTGAAGTAGGATTGTTATGTCAGTATCATCACAAATATGTGAGCAAAGTGTTGTACTAAGGTATCTCTAGGTGATGTGGTCTGGGTTCCATTAAAATCTTATGGGAAGAAAATGAGGGAAGAGGGACACAGTTCAAAAAGAAATGTACTCATATCCGGGCGCCAGTGGCTCATGCCTATAATCCTAGCTAGTCAGGAGGCTGAGATCTGAGGATCGCGGTTCAAAGTCAGCTCGGGCAGGAAACTCTGTGAGACTCTTATCTCCAATAAACCATTAGAAAACCGGAAGTGGCGCTGTGGCTCAAGTGGTAGAGCGCTTGCCTTGAGCTGAAGAACTGAGTGACAGCGCTCAGGCCCAGCGTTCAAGCCCCATGACCTACAAAAAAAAAAAAAAAGAAAAGAAAAAGAAAAAAA